>NC_062525.1:22613312-22693312 GCF_022655615.1 Tachysurus fulvidraco
TAGCACTTATTTCATATGTGGGGGGGCACGGTGGCTTAGTGGTTAGCACGTTTGCCTCACATCTCCAGGGTTGGGGGTTCGATTCCCGTCTCCGCCTCGTGTGTGTGGAGCTTGCATGTTCTCCCCGTGCCTCGGGGGTTTCCTCCGGGTACTCCGGTTTCCTCCCCCGGTCCAAAGACATACATGGTAGGTTGATTGGCATCTCTGGAAAATTGTCCGTAGTGTGTGAGTGTGTGAGTGAATGAGAGTGTGTGTGCCCTGTGATGGGTTGGCACTCCGTCCAGGGTGTATCCTGCCTCAATGCCCGATGACGCCTGAGGCTCCCCGTGACTTGAGAAGTTTGGATAAGTGGTAGAAAATGAAGGGATGAATGAATGAATCTTCACATGCTTTGTTGTTGGAAAGAAAATGGGTGACGCCAGGTTGCACTGGCCAATTTGCACATACTGCATCCCTCTAATTATCTGCTTTTTGTAAATTTTTATGGTTATTTATTTATTTATTTATTTATTTATTTATTTATTTATTTATTTATTTATTTATTTAATAACCTTTGTTATATTTGTTTCTTATATGTATGCTGCTTCTCTATTATTATTATGCACCAACACACCAAGACAAATCCCTATAAATCTAAACCCTGCAGTACCTGGCAATAAACCTGATTCTGATTTATTTATACTTTTTTCCCTTTACATTTATATTGACACAATAACGCATTACTCAGTCAGCAGGGTTGCTAAAGGAATGGAGTGCAAGCTATTTTTACGGTGTAAAAATGTACTACATGCCTAAAAGTGTTGCTGATATACACAAATATATAACACAAAAATGGGGATCAAAATATACAAGTTTTTAATTTCTAATTCTTCAACTTCCTAGTCAAAGTATTTACAATCATTCCAATAGCATGTGAAGGCAGCATGTAGTAAAGTACTCCCGGATCTTTACTGCCCAGATACTAAAACAAGTGATGATGATGGAAACATAAGCATTGTCAAGCACAGTAATCCATAATACTGTAAGATTCGTTGCTAACTGTTTTTTTTATATGTGATAATTCATAATTAACACAATGAATTATCAGGCTCACAATAACTAAGTAGCAATCAGTAGCAATCAGAATCGCTTATCTAAGGTCCGCATGGCTGGAATTTTCACTAATTATGTAATGCTATTTCTAATCGTCATTATTTAAAGATGGACACGTTGTTTATCTGTCTCTTGTTTTTGGGTCAAAATAATAAACTTTTTAATCAGAAAGTTCTCAAAATCTTTAGGTGAACCCGCTGATTAGTGCAACAGACAGACAATAATAACTAATATTGTAATTCATTTTATTTCATTTCATTTACATCTGCATTTATGGCATTTGGCAGATGCACTGTGTGATGTACAAAAGTGCTCTGTGTCTATTAGTGAATCAATCACCAGTGGCTCACAAGGTCATAAACATCAGCCTAAAACCCCGTTGTGAGTGTTTCTGGTCGACGCTACAGAGCCCTGAGCACCAAAACGACCAGACACACTTAACACACATCTGATGAACACTTAACATACACAGAACAAACTCTATTCTTACATTATTTGCACATACTTACTTATTTATATTTCAATTTGCACATCTGTATTTCAATTTGCACATTTTTTTCCCACTGTACATGTACACACAACTGTCTTTATAATCCACTGTACACACAACTGTCTTTATAATCCACTGTACACACAACTGCCTTTATAATCCACTGTACACACAACTGCCTTATCATCCACTGTACATACAACTGTCTTTATAATCCACTGTACACACAACTGTCTTTATAATCCACTGTACACACAACTGTCTTTATAATCCACTGTACACACAACTGTCTTTATAATCCACTGTACACACAACTGCCTTTATAATCCACTGTACACACAACTGCCTTTATAATCCACTGTACACACAACTGTCTTTATAATCCACTGTACACACAACTGCCTTTATAATCCACTGTACACACAACTGCCTTATCATCCACTGTACATACAACTGTCTTTATAATCCACTGTACATACAACTGTCTTTATAATCCACTGTACATACAACTGTCTTTATAATCCACTGTACATACAATTGTCTTATAATCTGCTGTACATACAACTGCCTTATAATCCACTGTACATACAACTGTCTTTATAATCCACTGTACATACAACTGTCTTATAATTCGCTGTACATACAACTGCCTTATAATCCACTGTACATACAACTGTCTTTATAATCCACTGTACATACAACTGTCTTATAATCCGCTGTATATGTACACACAACTGCCTTATAATCCACTGTACATACAACTGTCTTATAATCCACTGTACATACAACTGCCTTATAATCCACTGTACATACAACTGTCTTTATAATCCACTGTACATACAACTGTCTTATAATCTACTGTATATGTACACACAACTGCCTTATAATCCACTGTACATACAACTGTCTTATAATCCACTGTACATACAACTGCCTTATAATACACTGTACATACAACTGTCTTTATAATCCACTGTACATACAACTGTCTTTATAATCCACTGTACATACAACTGCCTTTATAATCCACTGTACATACAACTGTCTTTATAATCCACTGTACATACAACTGCCTTTATAATCCGCTGTACACACAACTGCCTTTATAATCCACTGTACATACAACTGCCTTATAATCCACTGTACATACAACTGTCTTTATAATCCACTGTACATACAACTGTCTTTATAATCCACTGTACATACAACTGCCTTATAATCCACTGTACATACAACTGTCTTTATAATCCACTGTACACACAACTGCCTTATAATCCACTGTACATACAACTGTCTTTATAATCCGCTGTACACACAACTGTCTTTATAATCCGCTGTACATACAACTGTCTTTATAATCCGCTGTACATACAACTGTCTTTATAATCCGCTGTACATACAACTGTCTTTATAATCCGCTGTACACACAACTGCCTTATAATCCACTGTACATACAACTGCCTTATAATCCACTGTACATACAACTGTCTTTATAATCCACTGTACATACAACTGCCTTATAATCCACTGTACATACAACTGTCTTTATAATCCACTGTACATACAACTGCCTTTATAATCCACTGTACATACAACTGCCTTTATAATCCACTGTACATACAACTGCCTTATAATCCACTGTACATACAACTGCCTTTATAATCCACTGTACATACAACTGTCTTTATAATCCACTGTACATACAACTGTCTTTATAATCCGCTGTACATACAACTGTCTTTATAATCCACTGTACATACAACTGCCTTATAATCCACTGTACATACAACTGCCTTTATAATCCACTGTACATACAACTGTCTTTATAATCCGCTGTACATACAACTGTCTTTATAATCCGCTGTACACACAACTGCCTTATAATCCACTGTACATACAACTGCCTTATAATCCACTGTACATACAACTGTCTTTATAATCCACTGTACATACAACTGCCTTATAATCCACTGTACATACAACTGTCTTTATAATCCACTGTACATACAACTGCCTTTATAATCCACTGTACATACAACTGCCTTTATAATCCACTGTACATACAACTGCCTTATAATCCACTGTACATACAACTGCCTTTATAATCCACTGTACATACAACTGTCTTTATAATCCACTGTACATACAACTGTCTTTATAATCCACTGTACATACAACTGCCTTATAATCCACTGTACATACAACTGCCTTTATAATCCACTGTACACACAACTGTCTTTATAATCCACTGTACATACAACTGTCTTTATAATCCGCTGTACATACAACTGCCTTTACAATCCACTGTACATACAACTGTCTTTATAATCCACTGTACATACAACTGCCTTATAATCCACTGTACATACAACTGTCTTTATAATCCACTGTACATACAACTGTCTTTATAATCCACTGTACATACAACTGTCTTTATAATCCACTGTACACACAACTGCCTTATAATCCACTGTACATACAACTGCCTTTATAATCCACTGTACACACAACTGCCTTTATAACCCACTGTACATACAACTGCCTTTATAATCCACTGTACATACAACTGTCTTTATAATCCGCTGTACATACAACTGCCTTTATAACCCACTGTACATACAACTGCCTTTATAATCCACTGTACATACAACTGTCTTTATAATCCGCTGTACATACAACTGCCTTTATAACCCACTGTACATACAACTGTCTTTATAATCCACTGTACATACAACTGCCTTTATAATCCACTGTACATACAACTGTCTTTATAATCCACTGTACATACAACTGCCTTATAATCCGCTGTACATACAACTGCCTTTATAATCCACTGTACATACAACTGCCTTTATAATCCACTGTACATACAACTGCCTTTATAATCCACTGTACATACAACTGCCTTTATAATCCACTGTACATACAACTGTCTTTATAATCCACTGTACATACAACTGTCTTTATAATCCGCTGTACATACAACTGTCTTTATAATCCACTGTACATACAACTGCCTTATAATCCACTGTACATACAACTGCCTTTATAATCCACTGTACATACAACTGTCTTTATAATCCACTGTACATACAACTGTCTTTATAATCCGCTGTACATACAACTGCCTTTACAATCCACTGTACATACAACTGCCTTTATAATCCACTGTACATACAACTGTCTTTATAATCCACTGTACATACAACTGCCTTATAATCCACTGTACATACAACTGTCTTTATAATCCACTGTACATACAACTGTCTTTATAATCCACTGTACATACAACTGTCTTTATAATCCACTGTACACACAACTGCCTTATAATCCACTGTACATACAACTGCCTTTATAATCCACTGTACACACAACTGCCTTTATAACCCACTGTACATACAACTGCCTTTATAATCCACTGTACATACAACTGTCTTTATAATCCGCTGTACATACAACTGCCTTTATAACCCACTGTACATACAACTGCCTTTATAATCCACTGTACATACAACTGTCTTTATAATCCGCTGTACATACAACTGCCTTTATAACCCACTGTACATACAACTGTCTTTATAATCCACTGTACATACAACTGCCTTTATAATCCACTGTACATACAACTGTCTTTATAATCCACTGTACATACAACTGCCTTATAATCCGCTGTACATACAACTGCCTTTATAATCCACTGTACATACAACTGCCTTTATAATCCACTGTACATACAACTGCCTTTATAATCCACTGTACATACAACTGTCTTTATAATCCACTGTACATACAACTGTTTTATAATCTGCTGTACATACAACTGCCTTATAATCCACTGTACACACAACTGCCTTTATAATCCACTGTACATACAACTGTCTTATAATCTGCTGTACATACAACTGCTTTATAATCCGCTGTACACACAACTGCCTTATAATCCGCTGTACACACAACTGCCTTTATAATCCACTGTACATACAACTGTCTTTTTTATTCACCGTACAAACTGCATTCATTATATATGTGTTCATGTCCTATCAATGCCATTCTGTTTACATTGTGGAGCTCCTGTACTAGAACAAACTCCTCGTATGTGAAAACATACTTGACAATAAAGACCTTTCTGATTCTGATTATAAATATGAATATGCATGCTTGTGGAGCTTACAGTTAGCAGATCCAGTAAAACAATATAATCTGCACTGTGCCCTGCAACATTAAATAATCCCTGAACATCGTGCCAGTGTAATATGGTATGAGGAACTGGGTAGACTCAGTGGAAAAGACACAAAAGACAGGATTGGGTAGCTCACTGGTGCTTTCCTGTCTGTTGGCTCACTAATAAATTTGTCAGTTCATGATATATGTACAGTACATTTCCAATTTCACCAATGCCGAATGTCAGAAATTTTACAAAAGCTGAATTTTCTGATGTTAAAATTGAAACAGGAATATAATGGATACACACACAGTACAGGACACTCAACCCATATTTGTACCCTAGAGCATTAAAAGGAGTTTCTGCTTGCTTTACAGCACATGCATAATATCAATGCAATGTAATAGAGCACTTCGTTGAACTTTTCTGGAAGCAAGGCAGCAGGAACAGACCCTATAAAAGCCATATAAACACAAGACAGACATTTTGGCCTTTGCTTAATTTTTCATCTCAGATAGGTGGAGGCTTGTGTGCAATGGAGGCACACGACTGCAGGACCATTTAAATCAACAATAATATTTTTGAAAAGAGCTGAAGCGGTAGCCTAGGTTGAGGTAGGAGTGTGGCACGATGACAGGTAGGAGGCAGACAGAGATGACAGACACGCAATTTCAGCAGCACAGCACTCAGCATTGTGTGTGTGTGTGTGTGTGTGTGTGTGTGTGTGTGTGTGTGTGTGTGTGTGTGTGTGTGTGTGTGTGTGTGTGTGTGTGTGTTGGGTTCTGGCCCACACAGGGATAGACCCTGAACCCAAATATACAGTGCTGCTATGCAATCCTGCTACATTTCCACTATGCGTGAGACCCCTGTGTATGTCTCTTGCATTCAAGTCTGTTACTATATACGCACGCAGTCCCTCTTTCTAACCTGGCATTTTATTTCCTCCCTGGAGGCAAACAGTCTATTTGAGTTAAAAAAAAAAAGAAAGAAAAAGAAAGAAAAGAACCTTAAAAGTAATCGATACTTGTGAATACATGAGCAGGTGAGCAACATGGACAGAAAAATGTCTCTATAACCATGACTGCTCAGAGCAATAATAAAAAAAAAAATTAAATAAAATAAAAAAATACTCTTTGCGTATGGAATGGCAAGAGACAAAGTTTAAGAAAACATTTCATTAATGGAGACGGTGCTGGAGTTTGAGCTCTTTCCCTAAATCATCCGAGCAAAGGAAAAGGAAGTCTGCGCGTAATGATTTGGATTTGTCATGAGATGCTGTGGTAGTACAGACACACCAATAGCACATTAGTCCTGAGGAATATAAAATATCCTGCAATATAAAATATTTGGGTTAAGGGTACATTCTCAGATGTACAGGTAGATTTTTAAAGCACATAAAGCCTTTTTTATAACATCGGAGGGAGGTTTGTGGCTGGGACTTGCGGATGGAAGGAGGAACGAGCAGAAACGACCAGATCTGCAAGCCAAAATCTACATTTTCATTTGGCACGTGCAGTTCGGCTTGTACGAAACGCACAGTGCTACCATGGTTTTCATAGAAGATTAACTCCTGGGTAAAGTGGGTTGCACTGGTAGTAATAAGGCTCCTTTAACTAACATTCGTTGCAATTACAGTAGTTAACATCAGCATACAGTAAACGTCAGCGTATTACAATAAAAAAAAATGAAGGTAAAACATAATGTATTGAATCCATAAGTAAAAACATGTTCACATAAAGTAGATGACATGAGGTTACAGAATATGGATAACTCGGTGAATGAATTAAGCTATTTCTTTCATGAGTGCAGCCAAGCCTGCCTTGGTTTTACTGCTGTTTTTTGTGCTCCAGCTGAAAGAATAGAGAATTTTATGGATGAATCTGAACCATGTAGCTCCCAATAAGTGAGGCCCACACTTAACCCATGACAAGAGCTCTGGGACTAATGCCAGGTAAGTTCAGATTCATTTACCACCTTTGTAACTGGCCAAGCCACGGTGCACCGCAATGTCAAACGAAACACGAGGAAACCAGATCATTAAAAACTCTTTAAAACATCCGCATCTACCACATTCATGATCAACAGTAAAAGAAAGAAACCTTTTTTTTTTCAACTGAACTCAATCAAACCTGCTCTTATTACATACACCTGATTTCCTGTTGATTGTGTTACATTAAATAGGGTTTTACCTGAAAATCTACCTTCCACATTGGCAATTCATATAACACACACACACACACACACACACACACACACACACACACACACACACACACACACACACACACACACACACACTGAAAGATTTGTTGTTCAAATTCTCACATTTTAAAGTGCACCAAGGCAGTAGGACATGAGGGACATTCACCAAATGTAATTTAAATGTTAAGACACTAACAAATGCTAATTTTTTCTGATAACCAAACATCCATCCAGAATAACACCTTGACAAAATGACTATAAGAAATTAACCTGTCAACAGTTTCCATGTGACGAACAAACAGCAGCAAGGAAACACTACTAATCCAATGTCTGTCTCTCAACAATTCAAACATTACACACTGGTGACTTAGCATGAAGCGCACTTGTTGACTTCCTCTCATGTCTCTGGTGGTAAGTGATCAAATTAGTCATTAAATGTGTGAGCCAAAAGGCACAAAAACACTCAGTAAACACAGTGTTGGCCTACAACCTTCTCCTTTTTGTGGGTAGAGTTACATTACTCAGTCTATTTTGTTTCTTACGTCTCAACTAAGATCTGTTCTTTTACTAAACTGAAATGTTTCTACAGTCGAAAAGTCGTAAGGTAAGAAGAATGAGCTGAGGGTTGTGAATGATTGTGTAATGTACTCTTGTGTAAAGATCTTATATTAATATCACATATGAATAATACATGAAAGTGCATTTCAGCAGATTATGCACTAAAACAGAACACACACATCTTGTGAATGTCATCATGTGGCATATGACCATAAGACCTGCTGGTGAAATATGTGAAAATAAATAAATCTTAAAGCTTACGAATATAAACAGTTTATTTACTAACTTTATATATACAGTACTATATTTAAACCATGTATACAGTACTATATTCAAACCAAGGAAAGAAAGGATTGCATAAGCAGACGAAGAACGAGTGCTTATGTACACACAATGTACTTCCAAGCAGTGAAGTTCATCCCTTTCACATCTTGGGAGCTATTTCTTACTACTTATGAGAAAAACCCCATCATGCTCCTGTATATGTGGAATACAACACAGCTGCCTGTTTCTGTGTTTTATGACAGAAAAAATGAGCCCAGACGAGATTAACAGGAATTCTAATCGTTCCAATAATCACGTGTGGCTTGTTTTTTTAGGAACTTGTAATTGTGCTTTGTAGGAATTTAAGCTTGGTTAAAAAGCATTTGCAAAAATATGCAAGATTCTAATCCAAAAGTACGGTCGTGAAACCTTCTTCACTGCAACTACATTACATTATCTTAATAGATGTTAGCTCACTGAGACACAAACTGATACTTATACTTATTCATACTTACATTCTATGTTTCTATCTATATTTGTTTAAACCAAGCCAGTCGTAAGGGAGTGCGTTGAGACCTGTGTTTGTGTGACGTTAATACGGGAGGTTTGTAAGTGTGTGAATTGTGTGGGATATATGAGCTCGAGGCCTTCCCTGCTCCAATTATAATTTGCGGTCTTGCAAGCATATGCCTGTCCCACAAAGAGGCTTCAGAGCAGTTGTGCCTCGCTACAGTGGGCAGGTTCCATCCCAAATATGAGCAGTGCGCTGGGTCTCAAACAGGGAAATCTTCCGACCATATTCTGCCCAATTTACTCTGGCACACACACCCCAAACCAGGATATGCATAAATTTTCTCCTGCCTCCCTTTAGTAAAATAGGCATGGCAAACACAGACTTGCCTATTTAAGTTTCTTGTAAAATCTGAATTAGGGAACTAATTAGAGAACATGTACTAATATGTTTGCTTTGTTTCATTCATCATTCATTTACTTGTTTTCAGTGGACGGTCCATTAATTCCTTTCGAATTGGTCTTGCCCATTAGCAAACGTGTTTGGACCTGAAAACCAGTCTAGTAACTGGAGATCACAAAGCAGAGTCTGAACCTGGGGACAAAAGGCATGCTGTTTTTCACATGTTGGGGTATCAGAGGTAAGACGTAAAGCTGGATATGTGGACATGAGGTAAGTGCAGTGTTGTATAAAGTACTAGAAAGCAATACTCAGGTAAAAGTACAAGGATCGTACTAGAAAAAGATTTTGGTAGAAGTGAAAGTTTACTCAAGTAAAAGTCTTAAAGTATCTGATATTTACTGTACTTAAGTATCAAAAGTCATTTTCTAATATTTAATGTACTTAAGTATTTGAAGAAAAAGTAAAGGGTAAAATTTCAGTGATTTTCCGTAGGCATAAGAGGCACTTCATCCCGTAGGAAGAATCTTTCATTCCAATGTACAGAAACGTTTCTTGCAAATATGGCCACGGGTGTATAACGTTATCTTCTTCACCGAGTTCACACCTGTCGTCGGGGTGGTCGTCTCAGACAGTTCTCCGGGCTCTTTGCCCGGTTTCATGTGGCTCTTACATTCATATCGCTTCGCTTGAGTTCAATATGGTATTTTCATCAAACGCGCATGTGAGTTTCCCAGTAGGAGCAAGATCATTTGAGTAAACAATTTGTGTCAAGTTCGCTCTTAAAATGTCAGGGAAAAAAGGTGATGATCATGTGTGCCCATGTGTATGATGTGGCTCTTTGCGATAACACAGTAAAAAATGTGGCACTTGGTCTCTGACCGGTTGGCCACCCCTGGTCTACGATAACGGGAAGTCCTCCAGTAGGTGCTTCCATGGCGGTTTCAGTTGTGCTTCCGCCTCCTTTTGGCAAATAGAGCGTGTGGACGTGCATAATGCAATCTAGGAGCAGTGATTGGCCAAAGCTCCCTTATTGCAGTCGCACACATTTCTGCTGATTTTATTTTGTAGTAACGAGTAACGAAGATGCTTAGTGGAAATATAACAGAGTAATACATTTTATCTAGGAAATGTAGCGGAGTAAAAGTGAAAGTTGACATAAATTTAAATAGCGAAGTAAAGTACAGATACGTGACATTTCTACTTAAGTACAGTAACGAAGTATTTGTACTCCGTTACATTACAACACTGGGCAAGTGCAATAGTGAGATGGAGTGCAGGATGTGGGGTTTTTTTGCTTTTTACAATCAGAACATTTATTGAATACCGAACATTTATTGAATATTTGAATAATATCATACTGTCACAAACCCACAGAATAATGAGAAGAATTATTTCAATTATAAATGATTTGAATAGTATCATAATCTATTAGGAGGCTTTGTGCATACTGATTCAGATTTTGTGAAAATTGTAATATTTATCCATTTTCTATACAGTTCTTGTTACATGCAGGTACGGAGCCTATCCAAGGGGACACCCTGTGTCCTGCGGGAAAATGATTGTGTACACACATATCAAGAAAATGCAGTATAGCGATGCCATTCAGGATACAACACGTGTCTTTTACTGGCTGAGATAACTGGAGAACTGGAGAAGGAATACTCCAAGTATAGGAAGAACATGCAGACTCCATGCCTGCTGGAGTTTGGCAAGAAATTGAACCCCCAACCCCAGAGATACAAGGCAGAACTTTATAAGATCACTAACAAGACCTTAGCATGATTTCAAGTGGAGAGAAAACTCCAATGAAACTTAATGAACCAAACGAAACTATTCCTTCCATTCAGGATGCATATAGGAACCTAGAGTTAAGCATTTATTACTTAATCTGGTTTCATTTCCTCTTTAAATGTCACATTTTTTACAATTATTGATTTTTTATTTATTTTTTTTAAGATCACTGAAAAATGTGTCATGGATATGAGTAAAAATGCATCTAAGACCACCATCCATATGCCAAATATATTGTTTAAGAGAACCCCCTCAGTCTGGCTTATCAGTAACAATAAACAAGAGACCAATGAAAGATGTGATGTGTTAAAAACAGGAAAATGAATGAAGACTGATGGCTTGACTAGAGAGGAGATGGCTTGAGCAGATAGCAGACATTACTCTGGTCAAGTGTTTGATAATGCTGTCCTCTGAAGGGCCACGAGTGTGGACACGGAATGCTTATTACATGAGTTAGCCAGAATGATAAGTGTTGACAGCAGCATTTTAAAGCCTGGGAGGTTTCTGACGCATTTTCTTTAAAGCCTGGGAGGTTTCTGACGGTTTCTGAGAGGCAGTAAAAGTGAGGGAACGCAGATGTAGTGAGGGAGATGACCACATGCTCATAAAACATAACAGAAGTTTAATAATACATTCAAGTCATGCAGGAGAACAGGTAAATGCCAAGTCACGATGATTTGTTCATTCTCTTTCAAGTTAGAAAACATGTCGACATTTTAAAAGGATGTTAAATCTTTTATTTTGCTATAGCCATAATAATATTATACACAAACATGTACAAAATCGATTAGCATGTTATAGTTACTTATAAACGTTAATGGCTAACGTATAACTAACCGAAGATAATAATTTATTAGGATCAATTCAAAATAATTGTGGTCTTTAGTGTTTTTGTCCACATAAATACCCACTTTCCTCCTGGCTCCTAAAGGACTTCATGTCTCAGGGGGTCTTTCTGTTATACATCTGTGCTAGTGGTCTTGTTATGTTTCCATGGCAAAGTGAGAAACAGCAAAAAGGAGAAGGGACTTTTTTTTTGCTATTGATCTTCTTACGCTTTTATAATGCAGCCAAGAGATGAGAAAAATCATTATACAGCTGCTCACAAAAACGTCAGGGCAAATTTACACCACATTATTATTTCACTCTGACTGCACATATAGAATATGACTTATTTAAGAGCAATAAAAATGACTTGTAAAACAAGTCGGTGTGGGTCCAGCCATGGAGCAGAACGACTATGTTAACATTTTTGTTAACATGATAACGGTTTCTTAGGATGTTTGCAGTGAGAGTTTCTTGTGGACACAGGTGTGTTTCCAGTGACCTCTGATCTGCTCGGGGAGGTCATGACCTTTTGAGCCAAACGTTAGCTGTGTGTTTAGATGTTTCACTGGCCAATTTCCCTTCCCTCCCACTTCGTTTTTCAGAGTAATCCATGATAAGTGTTCACAGACCCCTTTTCTTCTTGTGTTGGAAAGGCTCAGTAAGATCAGCTTTATCTTCTCAAGCCCCTATCGCCATCAGACTCAAACTTGACAGCCGGTGAAAGGGTCAGCTCATCTCTCGAGAGCTTTATCATGGTTCTGTTTACTTAAACATTACTTACCAGAGCGTAGCAAACAGGACATTTGGAGCATAGATTTGTGGAGTGGACATGGATTAGAATTAACAAACTCTTGCATCAAAAAGATGGCGGGTATACACCGATATGGCCAGGACGGACGAGACACTGTTTCATATGACGTATATATTGGATATTATGTCATCAGAACGTGTTGAAAAAATAAAAAAAAAAAATCTGATCCATGGGAGTGGATAAAATATTATTCATGTAATTCATGAATTTCTCAGGAACATACCATCTCTTCCTCGCACACCCACAACCATATGTGACACTGAACAAAAGCAGATCTCTATTTGCCATATATATATTTGATTTATTCTGTTGTATTCATCATGTTATAATTTAATATTGGACTCCTCTAAAAATTCATTTCCAGCTGTCATTTCAGGCCAAAGAGTACATAAATGTTAATTATGTCACTTAATGAGACAGAGAAGAGACATGATAAAAAGACAGAAAATTAATTTATTGTGGTTGATAAAGATTTAGCATTTTCTGAAGAGAAGTAGGCCAGTGAAAGTGTGAGGGGGTGATGGGAAGCAGGTTAGGATAATATGATGTCCATGTTTGCTGTGATAGTGATGAAAATATTAATATCCTCGCTTTTGTTTAAAATGAAATGCTTCTATCTGTTTGTTGAAAATGAATTTTTGCTTTTGTTTCGTCTCACTGCGGTTGATGTACAGTCCTACTGTATGCATTAAATGGTTCAAGCCTTCATGGGAATCTGGGTGGTTCATGGTTCATGATCAGTGTCATTACAGTAAGCCTCACGCAGCACACACAAGCTGAATGTTTAGCTAACCTGGATCCCTGCCGTTATATTACTGGTCCATGTAACACTAGTTCTGCTAAACCAACACACCTTAGCTTCCGCTAAGGTCTAAGACAGGCCCGAAGGTTACCGAGCTGATAATGTGTGTGTCCCTTAGTGTTAGCTTTCCCCCTGTGCGAAAACATTCTTGTGAACTAACATTTGAACTCATAACACTCCCAAAGAGTCCTGGCACTGTGACTATGAGATAATGTGTTCCCATTGAATGGATATGTACTGGTAGTATTGTGCTCTGAAAGAAAGCTTTTTATGCTTTCGCTATAATACAGTAAGTTAAAATCGGGTATTATTTCCAATTGTTTAGATTACAACTTCTGCTCATTCAAAAGCTACGTAATATTATTTCTGATTTCAAACTGTAGCTGAACTAGAAGACATTGTGATTGATTGCCTTTGGCCTGGATTTAAGGCTTCCATATGGTCATGATAAAATATTTCTTTTCCCTTATAAGCCATGCAAATGGAAAATTGAAGGTCATTTTTATGCATTCAGTTATGCTCACCTTCACGGTGGAGGATCTAGATCTTATCACCGATGCCAGATCTGCAGGAGAGCTTTCTACACAAGCGGAACAGCTTTTGATCTCTTTTTTCCTTTTTTTCTGTGTACTGTATGAGGCACTGAATCGTCTCAAGTAGTGAACATACTGGATTCTCTGCAGTTCCAATCTTACCATGACCCCTGATTCAATGAGGCATTCTGACTCATGGGGTCATTGTGGAAACAGAGGCCACCTCTGAGCCTGCAGGAGAAAATCACTGTAGAAAAACCAGGACAGCCAGTCGTGTTCTAGATCATGGCCTGCAGACCCTGGGTGGGCACATCAAATGACGAGGAAAACCATGGTCCAGAGGGCTGCACAGCTGAAATCATTGAAGCTAAGGAGAAATGACCAATGGCCATTTTGTATATGGTTTTGCACCTCGATGAGTGCACCAGGACAGCTTTAATGATCCTTAACAGATTCTGCAAATCTCTTGATCAGTACTGCAAAAAAAGTCAAAGTGAATAATGCTGTCTAATCTCCCCACAGGTCTATAGTTGGGTTAGATCTACAGAGTGTGAAGGCTATAAACATGATTAATAGCTTTTCCTTACTAATTACACTATTCGGCAAGTTCCTTTTACATCAGATTTATCCTCTGGTCTGTTGTAGAGAAGTCGAGGAAGTGGATTCACATGTACTAATACAATAGAATAATCGGTATCTGACTCTTTTTATTAGATGTGGGTGCCATTATGGATGAAAACAAAGCCCAGATTGTTCGAGACTCCAGCATCTACAGCAAACACACTGATTTCTTCAGTCACTGCAGAATATTGCCAATATTGAGGCTTTCGATATATACTGATCTCTGTATATTACCTTCTTCTGCAGCCAGGACAGAAATAGATTTTGTTCCAAAAAACATTGGATATGTACATTTCGGCAGATGCATTGTGGGGTGACAAATAGGCCTAGAGGTTAATGCTAACAGATCGGGGTATGGAAGTTCCTCGATTCATGATTAAACGGTTACCATTTTTACAAAGTAATTTGTGTATCATTTAATTTAATTCATTTAGTTAAACAGCTTTGTCATGTGGTTTATTGATAAGTGATAAAGTTCTTTTTATATTCTCATATTGTTCATTTCTTTATTTTGCTTCCATCGAATGCTGTCACTTTTTTTTAAAACAGCAGTCAGATCGAAGCATCCTTGTGTTTTAGTTTTATCCTTCCTGTGTATGCCAGGCTACATCTGTGTTTCATTTTCTAATCTTAGACATACCTTGGTGGTGATTGCTGGTTGTTTGCCATTGGAGCAGCCTGAAGATTGGCATATAATGCAGCATCAGAGGACAGCAGTGGGCTCCGAATACACTACAGACTATTGTGAAGGCTGCTTCACAAAAATAAGTTGACTCTGCCATCCAACACACTGGTACAGGTATTTAGTTTACAGGCCTAAGAAATTAATGTCCAGGGTTAGTCTATAACCCTAACCCTGTGTCTGACACAGACACAAAATTAACACATAAGGCAATTTTTTTTTACTTGAAGCCAAGATGAAGTTTGTGTCAGTGCATTGCACCTTCAACACACCCATTTTTCAAGATATTTTCTGATTCATCCAAAAGACAGATGAATCTAGACTATTTTGGAAATATAAAAATTAGAATATATTCTTAAAATTACCATTTTATACAGTATGCTACTTAGAGATCCTACTGAGAGACCTTACCTTAGGTTTAGCAGGAAGAAATGTGTGAAAAGTTGCCATAGTATTGCCATAATATCCCTCCTTTTATTTAAAGAATGAAAGCAGTGGGCTAGTGTTTATGCATTTTCAAGATCACCAAAGGGGGTTGAAGATACCAACAGCAAGGAGGCAAAATATTAAAAAGTATGTTGCAAGCAAACAAGCTCTGGAAAGCTCAGGTGCACACCTTCTGCCTTTAAGAGCTGCCTTCATACAGGGCTGATTCGATCAGACAGAAAATATGCTGTCCTCAGCAAGTCAGTGCTGGTGGGTTGGCAAATTAACAGAGAGGAGGTTCAGCTAATTTGGATTGCCTACTGCATAGCAGATGTCAATTTGATTGTAAACAGACAGACAGGGTTGAGACATTGACATTGGGCCAAGATGCATTGTAATTCAATTGGCCAAATGTTCAGCTAGATTCAAATTGACCACTGGCCCTATTGTGAATAACGAATAACACTGCAGAGCATCCTGCAAAACCAAAATGGGTTCTTGCTGTTGTTTATGATGACTCTCTGTGACCTACTGTCCCAGATGAATGGGGACTCTAGTGCAGCAGACAGATGTTAAAGACAGGGTCTCCGATTTTTGAGAAATGCTTCATAAAACTGTGTCGGGCCGAATAATAAACAAAAATCAAAACAAAAATCAAAACAAACGTGTAGCCAATGAGCAGAAAGGGGCGGGTCTTGTCAATATGTGGTGGAGAGAGTGTTCAGTGCGCATGTGTGACGTTAGCAGAAAGCGGTTTTAACATTGACATGGAGGATAAAAACAAAGAAAGAAAGCGAAGAAAGACTTACGATAAGGACAAGAACTTTCCAGCACTGGAGAGAACTGAAGGAGCAGGAAGTTGGCCACATATTCACAGGTTGGAGTTTCCCGAGTCAATAACTCCTGAGCTAAACACTGTTACTACACAAATAACACCTCTTTTCTATCGTAGTAATGTAGAGAGGCAGCTACAACCGCGTTTTGTGTAGTAACAGCGTTTAGATCAGGAGTTATCGACTCGGGAAACTCCGACCTGTGAATATGTGGCCGACTTTACTTAAGACGCCGAGGCGCTTTTTTCCTTCTCGATAGGTGAGTAACGTTGGTTTTGCTTTGTTACACAGAACTAATATATGCCTTTGTCCTTTACATGATTATGCTTGTGTGTCATTTTTGCTTGTTTGTTTATCTACAATCGTATTGTTCTTCCCTTCAGCTATGATAAAGACACGTTTCTTTCCAGTAGTTGCCTGGGTTACGTATGTATGTGTGTGGGCGGGCGGAGCTATCGATACAGGGGTGGGACCCATTTGGGTTAGGGGCGTGTTTGTTTTGGTGATGTCAACATTGGCTTTCAAAAATCGGAGACCCTGCCTTTTATTATCTATCTGATTCCTGATGATTGGCATAATTGCAAAGGTGAGACACATTCACGTGCTCTATTCACACACTATAGCATTTTGTCAAGTGGAACACCTTATTATGGTGCACAACACTGTACATAAACTCTGATCTTGCTTCATGAACGGTTGTTTATAGAAGTTGTAAATGTATTTATTATTAACTAATCTGTTAAAGACAGGCTCCCCATGACCCGAGAAGTTCGGATAAGCGGTAGAAAATGAATGGATGAATGAAAAATCTGAATATGATAAATAAATATGGGATGTGGTAGCTCAGTGATTGAGGTGTTGGGCTACTCACCGGAAGTTCATGGGTTCAAACCCCAGGTCCACCAAGCTGCCACTGCTGGGCCCCTGAGCAAGGCCCTTAACGTCAGTTGCTCAGTTGTAAGTCACTCTGGATAAAGGTGTCTGCTAAATGCCGTAAATGTAAATGTAAATAATCTGTTAAAGTGGTCATCTGCATACAGACTGACATTTTGCCACACGAAGCACGTTAATTCTCAAAACCTTCTGGAATGTCGGTGACCTCTAAGCAAGAAAATGGTTTGAACCCAGGAATAAACAACTTGCTAAATGTGTAAAGTGGCTTCCATTTAAGATATCTCAAATAATGACTCTTCCAACCCTGATAAACAGAAAATCATCTGAGAACTTAGACCAGGCAATGTTTTTATAAACTTTGACTGTTTTTGAGCCTGTGCCCAGTGTAGCCTCGGATTCCTATTCTTTACTGATACGAGTGGAACCCACTGTGGTCATCTGTCGTTGTAGCCCACCTGGCTCAAGGTTCGTACTGGTTTGAAATGTTCTCGTTAGAGAGCTGTTCTGTTGAACCAAATTGTAAAGAATTATTGAAGTTATTATTGTAGCCTTCCAATCAGCTCGACCTAGTCTTGCCATTTTCTTCTGCCCTCTCTCATAAGTGTGGCGATTTAGCACAGAGAGTTGGCATCCACTGTTTTTTCTGCCTTTCACACCATTCTGTGTAAACTCTCAGGAGATCGGCAGTTTCTGAAACACTCATTGTTTTCTACATTGGGAAAATCGGTATTGTAGCATAGCAGCCAAAGACGGACAAAAAGATGGTCTTTATTCACTTGTGTCATTGAATGTCTACAAGTAGTAGCTGCAAGTACTACTGTAATTACCAAGTGCAAGAATGAAGATCTAATCTTTAAGACTGAGTAAAACTGATTTTGACTTATTACTAAAAGACTACAAGAACACAATAATAAAACCATACCATCATTGTTTTTGATATACTTTACCGATAAATTTCCTCTCCTGAAAATATTCTTCTAAAAGTAAATTGCTTAACTAGAGTCTAAATGATAACTGATTGCTTTCTTAGGCACACTCACCTAAACCGAGCTTCTGCTTTTAAACCACGTTTTAAATAGTAAATCTTGGCTGGGAACATTTACAGACATCATGTAATCCAAGAAGAACAAGAAGCCAAATGAGTTACTTGGGGACACTGAATTAGATTAAATCTTGCCGTGTTGCCTTAAATACATAATCACCCCTGTCATTAGGAGCTCTTAAATCCCCTCACAAAAGCAAACAAAGCTGAAGTGTGAGGAACAGGCTATCACTAGGGACGCACAATAGGCCAAGTGAGTCGGACCCAACAGAAGCATTCGTCCCTGGCCTTTGTCTTGTAACGGCTCCATTTGGGCGTTTTAAAACCGATCCAACTGTTTATAGTCTTCCAATGACATCACAACAGAAAGGGTTCTGTACAAATACACATGTCATGGCCCACCCCCACCCCCACCCTCCTTTTCCCCCTTGTTACTTTGGAAGAGTGTAAAAATTTGCTGCACTTCACGCAGGCACTTTATTTAGTCTTCTACTGAAAACATAAACTTTAAGTTAAGCTCATGTTATTAAAAGCAAATGGTGGTTGTTTTTTCCATTTCAGAGAAATTTCAGCCACTTATTTAAAAAATTGATTCGTTTTCCTTGCATGTGAGTGATGTTCGATTAGCTACAGTAGATACATTTACAGCATTTGGAAGAAGCCCTTCTTCAGAGCAATTTACATTTATCTCATTGATACAACTGAGCAGTTAAGGGTTAAGAGTCTTGCTCAAGGGCCCAGCAGTGGCAGCTTAATGGTTCTGGAACTTGAACTCACAACCTTCTGACCATCTGATTTATTACTTTGATTGGTTAATATACAAACGATATTAAGAAAACGTTTGTGTGAATCATAAACAGTATATTTTTCTAATGCGGATTTATTTATTCATATGCTGTTGTATCCTCTATTTTTCTTGTTCTTTACAACACACTAGAGAACAGAAACAGAAACTAGAGAAAAGAATTCCAGTAGAAAACTTTTATATCTCAGAAAGTTCCTCTGAGATCTGCTCAGTTTGCTAATATCACTAAAGGTGTAGAATTTAAACTCAGGTTCTTTTACAGACATCTATGTGGACATTTATTAGTAAACCTTTACATATTTCCATCCCATAATGTCACAAGGTCAAACTGGAAATCTAATTCTCCTCCGATTTCTGAGCTGTGTTACCCAGTAGCACACCACTCTGTCGACTGCACTAAGCAAACTGCTCGTTGAACAGCAGCCATTGAAAACACATGTGGCTCTCAGAGGCCTGTCAGGTCCATGTCTCTGCAGCATGTATGTCAGCACAACGCTGCACGGACTGCAGGGAACGGCATCACATACTTTACTGGGTGTCTAGAGAGCACAGAATAACAGTACCAGCCAAGCTCATCTGTGGATCTCAATCAGTCTGCTCGCAGCACGAGCCTTGATACCGGATCAGTTTTTGGCTTGCAGGTCCTAATGAATACAATTACTTCTATGGTGGAGAACAGAGCCAAAATCAGCAGTCCTGAGATGTGAGACGTGGACTGTTTTTTAGTAAGTGTGAAATGTTGGCATTCACCACCTGCTTTTCTGTGCAGAAATCAGACGTGGTTGTGATTGTTGCATTTTTCTGTTGTCTTAATACCTTTACTTTGTTCTGGTAAGATTTCGGATTAAATGTCCCATAAAATTCAGCTGTTTCACATTTTAGGCTTGTATGCACAGTGAAACAGATTAGGTGCATTAGAAATACATACTGGCAAACTTTTCCCCGAAAGAAATTTAGCATAAACGTGTACATTAAAGAAGACTAACTGGGGTGAATTGTCCTGCTTTGCTCCTATTTAGGGGTTTGTGTTAAATGAGAATTTCTCATATATCAAATTATTAAAGCGTTTAGAAAAACATTTGAGAAAATAGATGTCATTTCATTGTACACAATATTTATCTTCAACTGTAAAATATCAAAAATTTCTTTACAACAAAATAAATAAATAAATAAATAAATAAATAAATAAATAAATAAATAAATAAATAAATAAATAATACACAAATTAAACAATCAGAAAATGCCTCTAGATTTTGCACCAGAACTGTGCACTTTATTTATGGATGCAGAAGTTTCAAGTTCAACTTTCAAGTTTATTTGTCATATATACAGATATCAGTGACAGTTTTAATAGAACGTCAGTAACATAGTGCACTACAGTAGCACATACAGTTCACAATCATAGCAGTGTACCTAAAATGCACAAAAATAGCTGGTTATTAATCGCTTAAACTGTAAAATACCATAAAAACTTTTTACATTTACAATAAGGACACTATGCTTCATTAGCAGATAGGATAATGAATTTATCACAAATGAAATCTAGAATTTAACCAGACCATGAATTTTATTCATTCATTTTCTACCGCTTATCCAAAATTCTCGGGTCACGGGGAGCCTGTGCCTATCTCAGGCACCATCGGGCATCAAGGCGGGATACACCCTGGACGGAGTGCCAACCCTGTGATGGAGGAAACTGGGGCAGGAAACCGGAGTACCCGGAGGAAACCCCCGAGGCACGGGGAGAACATGCAAACTCCACACACACAAGGCGGAGGCGGGAATCGAACCCCCAACCCTGGAGGTGTGAGGCAAACCTGCTAACCACTAAGCCACCGTGCCCCCTAGAATTTAAACAGACCATGAATTTTATTCTTGTCTAGTAGAATAAAAAAAGCATTCAATTTAATGCACACACACTCTCTCTCACACACACACATACACAAACCTCTACTCAGTATCACACCAAGGGATGCAAGGGCATCAAACCTATCCACTGTGCCACTACAGGATTAGGTCTTTATTTCTTTATAAATGTTTTCCAAACACTCTCTGTGTCTCACAAATACTGTTTCTATGCGCATGTTCACCTACTGTGAGTTTATGCATCATGTATAATATCCATATATATTTCAGTATAAATCATAAACATCTCTAAAATTTATGAGTGATCTTAAAAAAAAAAAAGGAAAGGAAAAAGGAAATAATTTGTTGCCTATAATAAAGAAGTGACAATAAAACAGCCAAATCTAGCGGCCAGTGACCACCTTGGCAAGAAGGTACAGCTGGCACAGCTGGACACAGCATCATTCAACAACAGCCCTGCTGTGGACATGATTTGATGCATTGTACACATTACATTACATCCTGGTCTGAGAGTACTAACAGGGAAGAAAATCCATATGTGTATAAGGAAGGAGAAAATGGTGTTCATAAAGTGTGCTGGCACGTCACTATGCTCCACATTCAAGTACATAAGTTATGGACCATGCTTACGTCTAAATCACCCTGTGCCAACTCGAGAATAACTCTGGGGAGAGGGAGATTAACAGACTCAGACTTACGATACATCCACAATGTAATGGAGTGTGTTCATGGGTGTGAGAACTTGTATGCATATTATATGCCAAAAATTTATTATACCAATATAGCTGTCAGGGATCAGCGCAGACTCATGGCCATGTGCGTTTGTGTTTGTTTGTGTCACGTGATTGCCCCGTCCACGTTGTTTGTATATACTATATGTGAGCCGCGTTGCCTTAGGCAGGGCGGCTTCATTAATAATAATGTTAGTGCCCCGTGTATTGTGGATTATGTTTGTCTTCCTCATGTATTAAACCCCATTCATTTGAAGCTATCCTGCGTACGGGTCTGTCTCCAAGCCACCTCCACCCGGTTCTGACAATAGCCAATATCAAGTGGAAGCCAGTCCAACCTAAGACCATGCGATTGTTAATAGGATTCATCATTATATATGAAGTGATTTATTTCATTACCCAAATAAGCACATTTTCTCTTGTTTTAGCTGTAAATATGCTATCTAACATTTAGCGTACTTTCAACCTTCAGACCCTTCAGGATTTAGAACAATTTAGAATTTAATTCTAATATTTTGTGTACATTTTCCAAAGACTCTTGTCGACCGAGGGCAGACTGGGGAAGGTCGTCTTTTTTCCACAAACACTGCCTCAGCTTCTGCTCCCTGGCTTTTCAGGGGGTCAGGTTTTTATGAACCTGTGGTCTTGGCTGCAGCTGAAGCGGTGGAATGGGGAGGATAACAGGATAAGTAGGTTAAAGGAGACTAGGGAAAAGGTGGACGAGGGAGAGAAACCATCATACATGACCCCTATACCCCCCACCCCCTACATCCATGGCATGCATTGCCCTCATGCTGCTACTGTGCAGTCATGTGATTTCTGTATCTGAATGTGTTTACAAACCCTCATACATTCCATTTAGGCCAGGTTGGAACAGATATCTAATTGTAATCCTTTTAAATGTAATATTTTGAAGTATTGAAGGTGTGAACAGTACAATTATGTCTGTTCTGTTTATCACTAAACAAAAACAACATGCACACAAGGGATCTGTTTTAAGTGGGGCACTGGTGGTTCTATGGTCAAGTCTCTGAACATAACGTCAGGGTTCAAGCTCCAGCATCACCAAGGTGTCATTGTCAGTCACTTGAGCAAGGCCTCTCTGCGCCAGGGATGCTGTGTCATGGTTGACCCTGCACTCTAACCACAGAAGTCCAAAGAAAAGGAATTTATTTCAGTGTAATGTATATGTGACAAAGGCTTCTTCTTCTTCTTCTTCTTCTTCTTCTTCTTCTTCTTCTTCTTCTTCTTCTTCTTCTTCTTCTTCTTCTTCTTCTTCTAAATTAGCCTCAATTTATGCACTCCTACCTCCTCACATCTCTATTGTCACCTGGCTCATACAAGAGAGTGACTTGTTGCACTGTGGATAGATTAGATTAGATTAGATTAGATTAGATTAGATTAGATTAGATTGGATTCAACTTTATTGTCATTACACATGTACAAGTACAAGGCAACGAAATGCAGTTTAGGTCTAACCAGAGTGCAATAGCAGCAAGTGCAGGATATAGTGTTATAAGAGATAAATACGTGGATATGTGCATATGTGTAAGGATATGTGCTGTATCAAAATATATGGCTATTATTATAAACAGTCATTTACAGATGTGTATGTACAGTACTATGAACATAATATACATATATATATACAATGGTAAGGCAATGGTGAGCAGCAATGCAAAAAAAAAAAAGAGCAAGTGTGCAAATGAGCATAGTTTTGTGTAACAGTCCAATTAGTGCAGTAACGAATTGTGGGGTGAGAAATGAGCAAATGTACAAGTGATCAGAAGTTTTAGTTTAGACAGTCCATTAGCGCAATAGCAAAGTGAGAGGTGGGGGATGTAACAGTGTATGTAGGACAGTAGGATCAGCGAGGGTCAGAGTTCAATAAAGAGACAGCTCTAGGAAAAAAGCTGTTCTTTAGTCGGCTGGTCCTGGTCCGGAGGCACCTGAAACGCCTGCCGGAGGGCAGAAGAGAAAACAGTCTATGGGCGGGATGAGAGGAGTCCTTAAGAATGCTGTGAGCTCGCCGCAGACAGCGTTTCTTCTGGATGTCCTCCATGGCTGGAAGTGGAGTCCCTGTGATGTGCTGGGCGGTTTTCACCACCCGCTGCAATGCCCTGCGTCTGCAACAGAGTAGCTCCCATACCAGACTGTGACACAGCTTTCTATTGCACAGCTGTAGAAGTTCACCAGGATATCCGAGGAACGCTGATTTTTCTTTAGTCTCCTCAGGAAAAAGAGGCGCTGGTGAACTGGAGGCTGGAGATGTTGGTAGTCCAGGACAGGTCCGCCGAGATGTGGATCCCCAGGAACTTGAAGCTAGAAACGCGCTCAACAGCCATCCCATTGATGTGGATGTTGTCATATGTGCCTCCTGTCTCGTTCCTGAAGTCCACAATGAGCTCCTTTGGAGCAAGTTATTGTCTTTGCACCATGTGGCTAGGTGCTGGGTCTCATCATGCCCTTGCATCATTGTTGGTGATGAGACCGATCACTGTAGTGTCATCTGCAAACTTGACGATGGAGTTAGATCCATTCACAAGCCTGCAGTCGGAGGTGAAGAGGGAGTAGAGGAAGGGGCTCAGCACACAGCCCTGTGGTACACCAGTGTTGAGTGTGATGGTGTTGGAGCAGATGGGTGTTAATATTAAAATTAACACCAATATACGTACATATCATACTTTACATTTCTGCAAAATATGACCCGTACTAATTTTATTTATTATTTGTTTTTGTTTTTAACCAACAGATATTTCCATTGTCTTTGCATGGCACTTTGATCCATACTTTCTGTTTTACCTTGAACCAATGCCACCCCATCATCTCCACTCTCAAGGTAACTATTTATGCCCACGACAGTCACTCTGACCAGCCAAACCTTTTTTCTTTCTTTCTCCCTTTTCTTCTTCTCCCTTTTTTCCTTCCTCTTATCTGTCTTCATATATTTTTTTTTTTACAATCACTGTTTCAGGTACAGCTTGGGGTGTTATGGAATAATATGAAGTGTATAGCTGGTAATTATTTATACAACATGGAAATATTCATAGATTATTATTATTATATACTTGTTATTATTATTATTATTAGTAGTAGTAGTAGTAGTAGTAGTATTAGTATTATTATAATAATAATTATTATTATTATTATTATTACATTTACTATTATTATTATTATTATTGTTATTGTTGTTGTTGTTGTTATTGTTGTTGTTGTTGTTAGTAGTAGTATTTAAATTGAAATTTTTATAAACATTTGCATATAGTGAAACTGTAGTGCACTATTGTATTAAAATCACACATGCAGAAAAAAAATGAGAAGATCCAGTGCAAACTGTTGGCGGAAAATGGCGATAATTAACTTCAGATGTCTGGAAAGACACTGCGGTTTCATCTGAGATCATAGGCTTAGGCTTACACCAATATTTTATACAATGAAAGCCAGACCTTGACTCATCTTATAATACTTTCAACAATTTATTTAACACGAATATACCCTAACAATCAATGAAGCTAAGTGTTTCCGATTACAAATTCGCTTCTTCCGAGGAATTTGCATACCATTTGGACCAGAAAAAATCTCACAGATAATCTGGCAATAATTACATTACTCCATTTTCTCAGGTAAAAAAAAAACATGCAAAAATTAAAGCAAAGGCATTCTCAGAATAAGAGTGAATAAAGGGATGAACTCCATGCCTAATCCTCAGCAAGTCATTCAGTATGTGAGCAAGAAGTAGAACCCTAACCCTACTGTATATGACTAGACATTATCCAAAAAAAAGAAAGGAAAAGAAAGTCAGGTTCAGGAAATGAGAACCAAAGACAGCAACAGCCATCGAATGACTTTATACAGTGCCTTGATTTGCTTCATGCTACACTGCAGAACAAAAAGCGTTTCTCCCTCAAAATAATTACATAAAATTATCGGCCTGATATAATGATATGTGAAAATTTGCATGGTATGGCAAGTGACTGCAGCTTAATCTGATTTAAGACTCCTAATAATTTGTGAGTATTATTATTATTATGACTTTTGAGGAAAAGGCATGTGAGATTAGAGTTGTAATTGCTGATCAAAACCCCAGTGGGAATTAATGACAGATCACATTTTTTCCCACAAGGAAAAATGCTTTTGTAACAAAGAACATTTAACTAAAAGCAAAACAATTTGTTATGTTCACTAAGGTTAAGCTTAGGTTTAGCTTTAGGTCTAGTATAGTATTAATTAACTCTCAATTACTGTATGTCATTGGAAGTTCCTCATAAGGATGGTTAGATACTGTACAAAATGTGTGTGTGTGTGTGTGTGTGTGTGTGTGTGTGTGTGTGTGTGTGTGTGTGTGTGTGTGTGTGTGTGTGTGTGTGTGTGTGTGCACATTTTCCTAAATGTTGAAAGAATTGAATGTTCTGTTATAAATACTTTCTTCTGTAAAATAATATATACCCTTCTTACTCTTCCAGACACTCCCCCTGCCTCATGCACACCTGCAAAGACAATGGTAAAATGGTATCATTGCTTTTGGAGGAAGCTCCAAAACTTGTTAAAGTTTCTGGCACAATAAAAAATGGGCACTGGCCTGATTGTAAATGCCTTGCTGCATTAAGAGATTGCTGATTTTGGCTTTAGAGGAACTGAGTGGGCAAACAGGCGGAAACCTAACTAGCAGGGGGCTCATGCTTGATTGAGGGCAGTTTAAAAAAAATGTGCATAAACAGTCCTGTCTACTGTGCAGGGTTTG
The DNA here is from genome assembly GCF_022655615.1 of Tachysurus fulvidraco. Taxonomy (NCBI): domain Eukaryota; kingdom Metazoa; phylum Chordata; class Actinopteri; order Siluriformes; family Bagridae; genus Tachysurus; species Tachysurus fulvidraco. The sequence continues at coordinate 22,640,400 of NC_062525.1, forward strand.
TGAGCAGCTCACATACTGCAAAATTAAATGAAGGGACATAGAACAACCTCTGCCCAAAAATCTCTGAGGCCATCATAAGGACAGTGCGGATCACATTGGCTGCGTCTGAGACCATTTCACATTGGCTGCGTCTGAGCTGAACATTTATTCTGTTAGGCACTTTATTAATTTTTTTTTATTATAATATCTCAAGCAGATGATTAGTACTTGTGAGTAAACGAGTTACAACTTTTGCCGATAATTAATTACAAAAATCCTTTTTTAGGAGCTACCAGATTCACTCACTGTAAACCCCCCCCCCCCCCAGTCAGTCGTGCTGATCCAACTCATGTGCACTAATCACTCTTACCTGTTGCTCATTACCTCTAATTTACTGTACAAATGTCCTACAGTTTGCCATTGTTGTCCAATATTACAATGCCACTCCATGGTTTGTGGTCTCTTTAGAATATATTTTATTTCTGCATAGATTTGAACTGAAATATGACTAAATAAACATGAATGGGTTAATTAAACAAATAATGCAAATGTTTGTTCCGTGGATGAGCCAGAAGCCTATTGGACAGATGAATCCAAAATCAATCTTTATTAGTTTAGAAGAAAAGTATCCATCATAAGAATCTCATCCTTGCTGTGAAGCAAAGTGGTGGCAGTGTCATGGCTCGGGGCTGCATTTCTGCCTAAGCTTAAGGACAGCTCGCTATTATTGGTGGACCTATGGATCGAATCAGCATTTTTTACAGGAGAACGTTAGGGTGTCTGTCTATAAACTGAAGCTAGAATCATCTTCATCTTTAATAAGTGCTTTATTCTGGTCATGGTATCTCCGGAGCCTATTCTGAAAACACTGGGCACAATGTGGGGATACATCCTGAGCAGAATGCCAGTCCGGAAAGGGCAGTACACACAAAATTACACACACATTTGCACTTAGGGTAGGGTCAAGTTGGCAGTCCACCTTCTGGCATGTTGTAAGAGAGAGGAAACATCAGAGTCTATCCTGGTAACAGCAAGATGAGAATACACTGTGGCATCACTCGAACCGGGAGAAATGCAAACAGTTACCTGAGCTCAGGAACAAACCATCTGATTGTTTTCTCTCCAGGACTTGCTCACATGTCTACACGCTTACACATGATTTCCAAATGGAGATCTTTTACCAGTCACCATTTCCAGCTTAGAACCATATACAGTCCTATACAGTATGCAATCTTTTATAAAGTTTCAATCCGATAAGAACGATCGGGTCGAGTTGCAGTAAAACCGTGACACGGATAATGTTTGGAAATAAAAAAAAAAAAGGACAGGACAACATGAGGCGTAAGAGTTTTATTGTTTACAATGTGCTAGCAGGAGTGTGTTAGTGACATTATAATTTCCAAGGAAATTCTGAAGCGTCTCTGGAAGCTGTTCACAGAAGATACGCACAGGTTTCAGTAAGATTTATTTTTTTAATCAGCATACATAATAACATTTCCAAGTAACGGAGGAATAAGTCCAGAAAGTGTTATTGTACCTTAATATTTCCGTTTAAACTGGACACACATACACTCAAATTCCCCTTCAAGCAAAAACAGTCTCTTCTTTAGAATCTCTGTAAGTTCAGATTTATTATTTGTTTCTGTTGTTGGATCTTCACTAGAAACATTTATACACTTTACAATCTGTCAAATAGTTTCTTCACAAAAAAAAAAAGATTACGTTTTAATTAAAACAAATAGAATTATTTCTATTAATCGTGTATTAATTCATAATACAGAATAAATCATTTCTAGACATTTACATTTTGATCAAGTTTGAAATGATTGACAATTATTATTCGTTTAGCAATTATTTTGCGATCATTTCTAGAATTTATGTTTGAACTCAGTAAAATATTTAGCGTAATCTTAGAAATAGTAATTAAATATATTTGCTTGTATTAAACAGCTACAGTTGATTAAATTAACTACAACTTATTTCTGGACTTTTGCAGCTCTTCTTCCACGACCATTTCCATATCACTCACACCTACACTTCCTGAAAAGGTAAATGAGATGCCCATTGTCCTTGAAATACATTCTATCCATTACATCTTTAAAGCAATAATTTGTCTTCCTCAGGTTGTTTGTTTATCTGACATACTGAGTCAATCAGCTGAACCGGTACACGGGTGAGTTAAATGAAACTACCAATTAACAGCCGTGTTTATTCCAGCACACCTGATCAGGGAGATGTTAAGCCAAGAACACACTGTTAAACTCTGTTAGAACATGTGACTCATCTGTTGCATACAAAACAGGCATAGTGAGAGCGCCCTGCCCACAGTTCCAGTTAAGGGCGGAGACGAAAGGGCAGAGAGGGTTAGGAAATCGAACCCTCCTTTAGAGTGGACAGAGGCCACAGACTGTCTGACAGGGCAGTGCTTTCCTATTTAAAGTAGCACTGAAAATTGGTTATTTGACTTTGTAAGATGTGTGTTTGTCTTTCCTGCTTGGAACACTTGCATGTCTGCTATGCTATGTCAGAAAATAAGATCTTTTTCCAAGGACACAAATTAAACACAAATAAAGAACTAGAGACAACACTGAAATGAGGACAACTGTATTTACATGAAGACATGCCATGCAACACAATCTGGATGCATTCGAGAATCCAAAGTGGAGTGGTCGCGTTCATGTCTTCAAAATGATCCCGAACCCAGTTTAAACATGATGTACACCTAAAAACCTGATATTAAATGTACAAATTGTTTGAAGTATGTTTGCTCAGTTAAGGATCTGTTCCTCCATAACACTTTCTGCATTTGCTTGGAGAATGAAGTACCATTTTGTTAAGGCTATTTGATAGATATTGTACCTGATCAACCGGAGACCTGCTTGGAAATGTACCGCATTTGCTCATCAATAATGGCTTCAAACAAAACTGTAATTAGATTAAATTCCAACCTTGACGATGCTAAAGCTTGTGGCCCAAAAGCTGTCTGTAGGTGAACCTTCTGAATCCGAGACCAAGGATCTTCGGTACAAGGCTATGAAGTTGGTAAAATTGAAGTGAGAGGAGTGAACATGTAGTTCTTCTACAATAGAATGAGGTTTTGGATAGATAAATGTGTCATTTATTTTTGCCATTACAAGTTAGCTTACTAGCAACCCTTCTTTCACCGTTCTGCTCTTGAGGTAGATATGTTTAATGGATTTTAAAAAAAAAAAAAAAAAAAGGAAAGAAAGAAAGAAAGAAACTTCACTCACTAAACATGTCTTCGATGATGGTCTACATGTGGGGTGAAAGGAAGCTTGTGTAAACTATTTTTGGCAAAACTACTCCTTTAGCCCACACAGAAAAATGTGTGTGTGTGTGTGTGTGTGTGTGTGTGTGTGTGTGTGTGTGTGTGTGTGTGTGTGTGTGTGTGTGTGTGTGTGTAAGTAAGTAAGTAAGTAAGTAAGTAAGTAAATCAAGACCTTTCCACTGTAGTCAGCAGCACCTGGACCAGCTTAAGTGAGTACATTGCAGTATCTGCAAGATCTCCAGTCATGCCCAGTTTCTCTTCATACTACCCAGGTTTCCACTGCACTAAAGCCGAGATCACCCTGTTCAGGTTTTAAAGAGTGGGTGAGTCATAGAGGATGTGTTACTTCGATTTGGTCTGCTTTGTTGCAACTGTACTACGTGATTTAATTAACCAGGACTTCTGTCAAAGTTTTTACAAAACATTTCTTCATCACCAGCTTTTCCAGACAAACAGTTGGACAAACTACTAATAGCTCCCCTAACAAAAATCATTCTCTTAAACCATTTTGTCTTTAAGTTACTGCATTTGGTATTAATATAAAGTTCCATACATCTCATTATTATACATCACAATGGGGAAAATACAGTAGGGCTTTCAGAACAAAAGAAATGCTGATGGTCTCTGTTTACAGTCAGGTGATGAATGTTAAAATACATTAGCCGTTAAAAATACCATCAGACACTGTCAAGGTTATAAAATGTTTCATGCAGCAGAGGGAACACTCTCAAACCCACAATGAAATATGGCGATGGATGATTCATTCTTTGGAGTCGGTTTGGAGCTTGTAGTACAGGGACTTAGCCATCATGAATTCCTTTGCTAACAGATTAATACTTGAAGGCTGTTCTTCAACAAGATTAACAAGATAATGATCCAAAATCACAAGTGTTTTTGTCTCTGGAATTACAATCTATTCATGATTTGAACACTAAAATGAAGGCACTCACATTTGCAGACCTAAAAATATAAAGGAAATGTGGAGGATTTTATTAGATGTTATTGGAAGACATCCAGTCATAAGGTATGAGTAAGGGGAGTACAGATGCATGGGATGGTGCCTGCTTTAGCACATGAGTCTTGTGTTACTGAGACCCAAAATATCTTAAATGCCTCTTAAATAATGTTTATTTATTTATTTATTTATTTATTTATTTTTACCTGGGTATATGGGTGTTTGCACTTCACATGTCACTTGTTGGTTATACTGCTGTTAAGTTAAACCAGGGCTGTCGAGTGTCACGCATTGAGAGTGACAGTCACGCATTTGGGTCTTTTCTCACGCTCTCCCACCACACATCGTATTTCTCATGCAGAGAAACTTTTTGACTGTTTATCATTTATTTAATAAGCCGCAGCGCCCAAAGTGTATCAGTCCGCACCGCTGTCTCTATGGAACCGAGCAGGAATCAAGCGCGTCTCAGTTCTTAGTCGAGCCTGACACTTATCAGCCAATCACAAAAAGAGGCTACACAACAGCCAATCAGAAAATAGCACTATTAAGATTTAAGGCAACAACCAATGAAAAAAAAACATTAGAGAGGGTATTTTTGATGGTGGGTTTGAACAAAACCTCAACATGAAACAGCTTGTCTCTGGACGGGACATTGTCCTCAATCATGACCCTAAAAATGTCTGGGCTTGAGCCGAACTGTTTTATATGGGAGCAACATTACAAACACTTACAATAAACACCACCAGTCATAATCTCTCTCTCTCTCTCTCTCTCTCTCTCTCTCTCTCTCTCTCTCTCTCTCTCTCTCTCTCTCTCTCACACACACACACACACACACACACACACACACACACACACACACACACACACACAAATTAATATTAATAAATGTAAATTTGGTTATATTGGTTGTATTTGGTTAAATTGTTTTGCCTGTCTTCAAAACTTGAGAGCCCTGGTTAAACATTTCCACAACATGAACTTAAAAGAGTTTTAAAAACTGATAAAGGTTGATTATACTTTTTACTATACATTTTTGTGTACAAGATGGCTGCCACATGTATCCCACAGTCCTATGGAGCACTGCTTTATGTCTGCCATGGTTCGATTTGACATTGTATATCCAAAAGGTTAATAAACTAACAATTTGCCTCAAATGACGTGTACTATTCTAAAAAGTTATTGAGTCGAACCGTAATAAGTTTACCTATTACACGTAGTTTAGAATTTAGATTCAAACCTAATGAAAGGGCTGCTTTGCATATCATTAGTAAATACTTGAATGTAAGATCATCTGTTTTCATTTGAAGCTCAGGACAACAATCATTGCTAAACTTTTACTAAACATTTTACAGTTTGACTCGGAAACCTGAAGGACAGCAGTGTTTTGTCTCTAACGTGCCATCTAGTGGATGTCGCTTTTAGTCCTAAAGATGTACATAAAGCAAGCACTGTTGTGTGAACAATACTGTTGGCATTGCAACTGTTTCTGCACAAACATGAAGAATAAGCCAGTTTTTGGGCTGAAATCAGTGTGTTAATATTAACTCTGTATCATTAATCAAAGATTAAGGTTTTTAGCCAAAAAAGGTTTGGTTGGAAATAAAAGCAATAATGTTTTCATTTAGCTGTATAGTCTTATACACTTGTGTACAGTATATGGAGGTTCAAGTCCTCCTAATCTAAACTTTAACTACTGAATGTAGGTCTGTACATTTTATAGGAATCAGTCCAAGTCCTATGTGGATTTCAGCTCAAGATACAAAGAGATCGGAAAGAAATTGTCATAGGTTCAGAAGAACTTTTTATTACTGCTTATCACCAACGATCATGTTAAACTCTCTTCAATTTACAAATTTTTAGTTGGATCCACATTTTTTTGGTTTGGTATTTTTATCATTATTCGATTAGTGATAATGACCTTGGAAATCATCCAGGAAAAATTTCAGAACGCTGAAGCAAGTTCTCAAACTACGGTCAGTCCTTCTCTAATTAGAACCTACAGTACGTAGAGGTGAGAAACAGCTCATGTGTCTTTTCTACCTACTGGAACTCTGAACTCTTAGAACTTAGCTCTTAACGTAATTATAAGCAGAGGGAACGTTCTCCAGATTGTTTTACTCTCTGCTGTAATTGAACCCAAGAAGAGCAAAGCAATTAACTAATGAGTGGAGCAGGGTCTCATACACAGGGAAATACCACAGCTTGTATTTGAGAACATGATGTTTCAATAGTAACGTTCTTGATGCTGGAGATGCCTTGCTGGATCATCATTTGTTTAAATTGGCAAGCGATAGAGTCAGGCTGAGGACATCAGACTCAGACACACGTCCATCAAGTAACAGATCGGCTACCCCGCAGAGCCGTAGATATTAGTATCCATTCATATTCCATGTCTGAAAGAACCTGACCCCTTACTTGAGGTTTAGAATTAGATTGACCGTGGTTAAGGGTGGGTCAGTTGTGGCTAGGAACGGGCACTTATTCCAGTCTCTCTGACAAAAACCCTGAATGCTTGAGACGCGACTTCTACAAAAACCAAGGAGCTTTAAAATAAGTAACAACCCATGAAAATGCCAACTTTGCCTAGCTTTAAACAAACAGAGCACATTACTCATGTCACATCTTGCCAGTAGTCTTTACCACTAATGTGTCCAACCTTTCATGAGCGTTTCATATTAAATCCTCCCAGTAGAGACAGGTTACCAGAAAGCATTCTGCCAAGAGAGTTAGTCGAGTACAAATGTTTATTTAAAAAGTTATGTTCACGTATTGATGTTCAATTTAATTTCTTTCTACCTCTTGCAACTGGCGCAGCTTTGACTGTCCATCACTGGTTAAAGTCTGCAAGGTACAGCCAGGGCTAGATTTATAAAGGTCCTTGTGCAGTGACTCCATCAGTGTATAGCATACGATAAGTAAGACACAACATTTGACTGGCCAAGAAAAATAAGTCCCTGAACTGATTAGAGTCTGGATCAAAATCACAATTACCTGACCTTAACACGAAACAATTAAGACCTAATATGTTCTTTTCCTCCTGTCTTATTTGCTATCCCTTTCTGAAACCCAAGTTTGTATTTAATTACACTAAAAAGGGAATTGGGTTTCATGCACAGAGAAACACTTCTCAATTCGTCCAATAAAATGTTTGACTTTGCTGTTTTTCTTCGTTTATTGCTTTTCGTGTCTGATAGTTTAGCTTAGGAAACTGGCAAACTGTGCAAAAACAGGATCTGAACATAATCACCTATTACACAGGGTTCAAGAAGTGAATCACATCTTTATTATTTATTAAAAGCAGATAAGTGATAATGTGTGTTTGGAACGGTTGGACTTGTTAAGAGACTTGAGCAGTAACCAATAAACCTTTAATCAACCCACTGAACTGACGGGGGTTAATATCAGTTATTCCACAACAGCATCACTGAATGATTCTGATTCATAATTGATCCGTTTTCTAAAAGACAGCAGTTCTGACTGTCATGTCAAAGCTCAGGTTTCTATTAATGTGCTCTTTCTAATATTTTATTTAGTTTAATATACATATAGCTAGTGTGTGAGTGAATGAGAGTGTGTGTGTGCCCTGTGATGGGTTGGCACTCCGTCCAGGGTGTATCCTGCCTTGATGCCCAATGATGCCTGAGATAGGCACAGGCTCCCCGTGACCCGAGAAGTTCGGATAAGTGGTAGAAAATGAGTGAATGAATAAATGAATAGATATAGCTGACATAATAGAAGCCATTATTATCGCCACATATACATTACAGCACAGTGGAATCCTTTTCTTCACATACCCCAACTGAGGAGATTGTAGAGATTCAGAGTGCAGGGGCAGCTATGATACAGCGCCCCTGGAGCAGGGAGGGTTGAGGGCCTTACTCAAGGGCCCATCAGTGGCAGCTTGGCAGTGCTGGGGCTTGAACCCCGATACCCTGATCAACAACCCAGAGCCTTAAATAGCTGAGCCACCACTAATAACAGTGTTTCATGGACAATTAACAAAACATATACAAACTTAGAAGAATGATTTATCATTACCAGTAAAGATGACAAGTCATTCTAGATGTATCAGGTTTCTAGCAGTTGCGATCAAAAAAAGCAGTGTGTAGCTACAGTATAGTATACAGCCGCAGGTTTGTAAACACTTTTTGTGCTTGTTAAACTCCCCATTCCAGTTTTATTCCACTTTTACCGTACTAAATAACCTCCACACACTTCTGGGAAGGCTTTCCACTAGATTTTAGATTGTGGTTGTGTTTTTTTTTTTTAAATTCAGTTCTAAACTGCGTTCGAAAATACTAAAGGCTCTAAATACAGGGCTCTGATCTTCCTGCCTTTAAATCTTTTTCTTTCTAAAATCAAAGAAACACTATTTCACAGCCTATTTTTTTTTAATACATAGTTATAGGTTTCAAATGATGTTGTCTCCTCTGCTGGTTTCTTCGCACTCATTTTATGGCCTTCACATAGATTCTATTGATACAGCTATGTAAGGTTAACAGTGGATGACAAATAAAGTTGACATCTGTTATAGAAATGAGCCCACACCTACATATCTACTCATGCGATGTGTTAGTTTTAGCTTGGCACCCAAGGCTTCGGTCGCTGTACAGGGACAGATATCCTCGTGTTTTCGACAGGGTTGTTTATCTATACTGCTAATCAGATTCGTTTCGACAGGTGTGTTCTGTATATTCACAGATATGGATACGCACATATATGTGTCCAGTGGATATATGTTTATGTGTTTCTAAAGGGAGGGTAGCGGCAGTGGTTCGGGGTGGTCATAGTCCCTCTCCTTACCTTAGTCGTGTTGGAGAAGAAGGCTTCTTTCATTCAGTAGTGGTCTTATGCTACTGGAGTCTGATAGTCTGGCTCCTTTTTTATTTTTATTTTTTTTCTCTTTGGCCAGGAGTGGTCAGGACGAGTTGGTGGGATGGAGAAAGATTTTTGAGCCCATACCTCTGCTGTTTGGCTTACAGCCATGCACTGAGGGGGATAAAGGGGAGAGAGAGAGAGAGAGAGAGAGAGAGAGAGAGAGAGAGAGAGAGAGAGAGAGAGAGAGAGAGAGAGAGAGAGGGAGAGAGAGCTCTCTATAATACCGATGAGAATTTTGAGCACTAGCGCTGGTGAACCCTCACCCATCCAATATGACACCTAATCCACTTCTACATTACCATAACATTTTCACAAGTGCCCATCGCTGCTCAATAACAGTTCCAGATGAATTGAAGAAATGCCTCTTTATGAGGAGAGTGACACAAGCTATTAGTGTTCATTGCAGCTAGCTCTTTCTCTGTATATTTATACTACACCACCTAAAAAAAAACAGTCAATTTGACCCCACTGTGTGTACAAATGTGTCTGTGTGTGAGTGAGAAAGAGAGAAGTCCAATCTATCTCTTCGGAATGCATCCATGTGGTAAACCTGCGTACATGATGAATGCATCAGGTTTAGGTGAGCCATCATGCTAACGTGCTCCCTGAGAGCCATCCACCACACCTTAATATTATGACACTGTGGGTTCCAGGACCACATTGAGTTTATAATAATAACTTTTATTAAAACTGCCACAGTATTGAAAACATAGAGATATTACCACTGCGGCAATCCCCTATCAACCTTCTGGCTAGTGGGCAGCATGTGGGCAGCGTTTATTAGCCGCCTAGCCCTTCAAAATCAAAAGTCAGGTCTTAACAAGGCCGTTTCAGGTGATTTATTGCCAAACACTCTTTCTCTGCCACTGTGCAATATGATACAAGAGACCGCTTCTCTGTAGACCAAAAAGGAACAAGAAACGGGTGTTTGTATGTTTCAAAGGGGAGTACCGAGTTCATTTCTGGAGCAAACAGAACTCTCCAGCCGTTGCTAAAACTAATGACAAAATTGGAACAATCTGCAGTCTGAATAGGGTGCATTTTTCATGTCACATGCTTTATTGTCCAAACGGACAAATCTGTCTAATTTGTCCCGTGGGACTCGGTACGCTGTTATGAGGTCTGTCTTGGTGGCAGTAGCATTGTTAATGAATTCAGTATGGGTGTTCATGGCATGGGTCAAAACAAAGCCCTGCCACTTCATTTGTTTGTTTGTGTGTGTGTGTGTGTGTGTGTGTGTGTGTGTGTGTGTGTGTGTGTGTGTGTGTGTGTGTGTGTGTGTGTGTGTGTGTGTGTGTGTGTGTGTGTTTTCTTTTTGTGTGTGTTTCAAATGCAGAGATATGAGATTTACAGTAATTTAATTCCTGTTCTGACAGGAAGTCTGTAAATCTGTATTAAATTAAACACCGAAGACAGACAGCAGTGAGTGCACAGTAGAACAGGTAAAGTGGTTAAAGCTATAATTCATAAAATCTGAATTTGCACACCACACCTCACCCGACTGTACAGAAATGTACAGTGACACAGTCCTGTTTACACTTGGTTGTTTTCTCAAGTATTAGGAATTCATTAAAATTAAGCTTCGTGTTAGTTCTGGCAGGCCACGTCATCAAGCGTGCATCAGCTGTTAATCAGCAGTCCACCACGCGCACCAATCCGGTTACGTCATCCATATCACCCGAACATTTAAATTCCCATTCATTGAGCCGCTTTCTAGCTCGTCGCTGCTGCTGCGACTTCCTCCAACCTCGACTCCACCATGCCGGAACCCGTGTTCGTTGTACCACTTTACGTCTTAAATCTTCACTTATTTTCTCCCTCCCTCTCTCAAATTATTTAATTATTCATTTATCTATTTATTCATTTATTTAAAAACAAATAAATAAAAAAATAAATATTTAAAAAAAAAAAAAAAAGTGGGTAGCATGTTTGCCTCACACCTCCAGGGTCGGGGTTCGATTCCCGCCTCCACCTTGTGTGTGTGGAGTTTGCATGTTCTCCCCGTGCCTCGGGGGTTTCCTCCTGGTACTCCAGTTTCCTCCCCCGGTCCAAAGACATGCATGGTAGGTTGATTGGCATCTCTGGAAAATTGTGCGTAGTGTGTGAGTGTGTGAGTGAATGAGAGTGTGTGTGTGCCCTGTGATGGGTTGGCACTCCCTCCACGGTGTATCCTGCCTTGATACCCGATGACGCCTGAGATAGGCACAGGGATTTGTCCCGTGGGACTTGGACTATGCATTACTTTTTATACTGTATGTTATATTAAACCTTTCTTTGCAGACATTTTTTTATTTATTCCAGGAATATGATTTGGCTCATTGTCTTGCTGCATGATGAAGTTCTTCCTGATTAATTTGGATGTGTTTCTGGCAGACAGAATGTTTCTGTAGATGTTTCTGAATCTATTCTGCTGCTCACATCATAAATTATATCATTAGTAAAGATTCCTAAGCTGCTTCCAGAATCCCAAGCCCACACCATGACACTACCACCACCGTGTTTCATGGATAAGCTTGCATGTTTTGGATCAGTGAGCAGATCCATACTTTCTCAACAGTTTAACCTTTGCATCATTTCCGTAGAGGTTCATCTTGGTTCAAGAATTTTGTGGAAAATCTCTGTAAAGCCTCTATATTTTTGCTCTGAAAGTCTTCTTTGAATGGTGGCTTGTGAGATCTTCACCTCTGCCATGCGGAGGTTGTTGGGTATATCACTAACTTTTGTTTCTGGGGTTTTCTTTACAGCTCTCCCAAAGTTTGTCATCAACTGTTTTCCTTGGCTTGATTGTTATGTGTACTGTATGTTGCTGACTACACCAGTTTATTTATTTTTCAGGACAGTGCAAATTGTTGTATTGGCCATGCCCAATGTTTGTACGGTGAGTATGATTGATTTTAACTTTTTCAAAATGACTTGTATTTCTCCCATAGGCAGCTCTCTGGCCTTCATGTTGACCTATTATGTATTATTGCAGCCTTCAAAGCTAAATATGCGATATAACAGAGCGCACCTGAGTAACAAGTAACATGTGTCAGTCACATAATCCAATATTTTTCAAATATGATATGAAATGTGCTACAATGTCGTTTGTATTTAAGTAACAGCAAATGAAAAACGATACACTTAACTCTCAAAACCAAATGTCTTCAGTCGACAGCAAAAAGAAATGAATCGGCCATTCTGTGCCTATAGTTTCAGAGAGGACTGTAAATATAGTGTTGAACTTTTACAACTTTGTGATTTTGGGAAGAATTATTGTGTGAATTCTCTCACACTCATGTTCTACCGCTTTTATCTGAACTACCTCGGGTCACGGGTAGCCTGTGCCTATCTCAGGCATCATCGGGCATCGAGGCAGGATACACCCTGGATGGAGTGCCAACCCATCGCAGGGCACACACACTCTCATTCACTCACACACTACGGACAATTTTCCAGAGATGCCAATCAACCTACCACACATGTCTTTGGACCGGGGGAGGAAACCGGAGTACCCGGAGGAAACCCCCGAGGCACGGGGAGAACATGCAAACTCCACACACACAAGGCGGAGGTGGGGATCGAACCCCGACCCTGAAGGTGTGAGGCAAACGTGCTAACCACTAAGCCACCGTGCCCCCATATTGTGTGAATTATAAATAAATATTGTTTTATTTCAGTTAGAACAGTGTAACTGACGAATGCAATGATATTCCTGCAATGAATCCCAGGTGATTTCTAGATTAGTTCCCTAAAATGGAAATCATAGCATAGCATTTAAAAGCACACACAGAAACAATATAACCACAATGGATTTTGAATAAACTTCACTCCAAAGGCACACATGGAACTCTTTCTAATAAGCATAATAAGCATACGGAAACTCTTTCCATGTTCTATAGCTGCATAATTCATGAATGCATTGGTGGTAAATGAGAACACTGAATACATCTGGTGAGATCTCATGCAGAATGTAAACATGCAGATGTCTGTTTTACATACAGATGGTAGGATTAACTCCCTGTATATGTGTGTGAGGGCTCAGACCCCCACATCCTACCTGCTAGGCATGTGCTGCGGGTCTGGTCTTCAGATGTTTCACAAGAATCTCGCCCATGTTGAAGAAAAAAAAAAACCTCTCCAACAATGACAACACAGCCACACTCAGGATGGATGGGAAACTTTACAAGATACAGTGAACTGATGGCATTTTTAAAGAAGTCACTTGCTTATGACTAACAAGACATCGAATTTTATTTACAGCATTTGCCCAATGCCCTTATCCAGAGCAACTTGAATTTATCTCAGTTCAGCAATTGAAGATGAAGAGCCTTGCACAGGGGCCCAAGTTTTACAGTGTGGTTGCCCCAGGATTCAAACTCACAACCTTCCAATCAGTAGTACAACACCTTAACCACTGAGCTACAACTTCCCCAATTTAGTTATAAATACACTGATTTAGTATTTTACATTTTATTTCTGGCATTTTGACAGACACCCTTATCCAGAGTGACTTACATTTTATTTCAGTTTATACAACCGGACAATTGAGGGTTAAGGGCCTTGCTCAGGGGCCCAGCAGTGGCAGCTTGATGGACCTGGGGTCTCCTACCATATGTTATTTTATTGTTTAATATACAATAGAACATTAATAAAGGTGTTTGTGTGAATCAAGCACACTCTTGGATACTCAGATATTTCAACCATACACATACTGTTTGTATCACAATATTAGTTTTGCAAGCTGACTGCCAGGACTGAGCCAAAAAACATGTCCCTGCTCTTTCAAGTATAATTTCAATGTTTAAAGAACGAAACATCATACATTTTATCTTCTTAATGTAGTGGTAAAAGTTTCCTCCGAACAAACCTAAGCACCTAAAACCCACTGTTTTTAAGACTTTACCTGTTATAAAGTTTACAGCTTTATTTCTGACAGAAACATGGGAGGAATTGCTTCAACCTTGCAATAAATAAGTTTTGCACTATTTTGCACCACTTTAAAATCATGCATCCTTGCACCACCCAAAAACTATCATTACACTTCTGTATATCCATCCATATTTATTCTGTTTATTATTGTATATGTATGTATGTGTATATATATAGATGTATATATGCATAATGACATTCCTTTTGTACAGCTGTCTGTCATACCACTTCATACTGTAACATACTTGTATAAAAAACACACTATATATACCCTTATTCAGTATTACATATTACTACACCTTCTGTATAACCTCATACCCTTATTTATTACACTGCCACTTGTAAATAAGCCATCTATGCACTTCTGGTTAGATGCTAACTGCATTTCATTGGCTCTGTACCTTGCACAATGACAATAAAGTTGAATCTAATCTAATCTAAATTCTTAGGACCCTCTCTGAAATATCTAGTCCTGTAAGGTCTAAAGTTTATAATGGTATATTTAACCATTTAACAGATAAAGATGTCAAAATAGAATAGGATTTAGAATAGGGGATAGAAGCCTTTATTATCGCCACATACATTACAGCACAGTGGAATTCTTTTCTTCACATACCCCAACTAAGGAGGTTGGGGTCAGAGTGCAGGGGCAGCTATGATACAGTGCCCCTGGAGCAGGGAGGGTTGAGGGCCTTGCTCAGGGGCCCAGCAGTGGCAGATTGGCTGTGCTGGGCCTTGAACCCCGATCAACAACCCAGAGCATTAACCAGCTGAGCCACCACTGCCCCATTTATTTGACTTTCTTCTGGATGTTATTGCTATATGTGCATCATGTGTCTTAGTTTCCATAATGTTGTAACTTAGTTGAAAAAAAGAATAAGATTATCAACAGAACCAGCTCTGTAGGCACAAGGTCTGAGGTTAACCAGAACTCTCCATGGAAACTCTCCCTTGTGTACTAAAAGTCTGTTTCAGTAGATACTCGATACTACAAAGTCTCTCCATTTTTCTGCCATTATGGATGCCACTGTGTGTTATGAACCTATGACACCTTTGTGGTTTTAGCCAAATATGGGCTGTCTATTTACAATGTTACATAATTGGATAGTAACAACCAAATAAAACACCTCTTCAACTTCTATTTCCAAATCAGGATCGTTTTCTCAACTACCACTTACTTTTTTCATTTATGGAGTGACATCAGATCAACATGGTTTCACACAACATCTGAAATAAAAAAGTATAAGAATAACTCATCATAAGAATAGAGCCCTGGAATAGGAAAAAAACAAGTCAAAATAATTCAGAAGCTAATTTGACCATAGCCAATAGTACCATTTAGAATTTCCTGAAAATGAAAGAAACCACTGGTTTACTGAAGCAATGCGTTGTTCAGCCAAGATAAAGAGCAACAGGTGACATTGTGAAAGCTGTAAAAAAAAACAAAAAACAATGAAAACATTGAAAAACGTGCAATAACAGAAATTTTGAAAAATATGCAATATTTCCTGTGTGCAATATACATCTTTTTATACATTTTGTTTTGTACATACTGTATATTATATTATGTCTCCATTCTTTTTATATATTTGCATTTTATTACTCTTGGCTGCTGTAACAGTGAAATTTCCCCACTGTGGGACGAATAAAGGAATACAGTAATCTCTTGTTTATCGCAGTTAATGGGGACCGGAACCCCTCGTGATAGGTGAAAATCCGTCAAGTAGCATTGGCCCTTAGTTTGACCTTTTCACTGATGGCCATCATCTTCCTCTTCCCCTTGGGCTCACTAGAGGAATCTTTTGCAGAGGCACGGCGCTTAGGAGGCATCGTAAGGGCTTAACGAAAAGTTAATTTCGAACACGATACGCGAGACACAGTTGACAGCGTGAACGAGAGTGGCGAGATACAACCAGGGAAGAAGCTGGGAGCGGATGCGATGATGCGCAGCCAATCAGCTCAGATCTCGCGCCGGGAACCAATCATGTGCCTTGTCTGAGTGCCCGTGGGTATGTACAAAGCCTCTGAGAGAGTTTCTCTCTTTGTCTGGCGTCCTGGGAAACCGTTTTTATTTTTATTTTTCGATGAATATTTTTGAAAAGTCAGCAATGCACCGAGGCCGCGAGACTTGAACCGTGAAGTGGCGAGGGATTACTTATATTATCTTATCTTATTTAAAGCTTCCACTGCAAAAAAATAGAGACAAAACTACAAAATGTAAATCTCTCATCAGCAGTAATAATCAGAAGACCAGATGTACAATACAGAGATGAGCCACCAAAGTTCGGGAAACAAGATCATCTCTACCGAAGTGATGTAAAGGCTAAAGTGTGAAAGAAGAAAGGTTCGATCACAATGTTAAAGCTATAATTCCCATATTCATTCATATTTCATCTCTAACACAAATGTCCTAAGTGTATATGCTGTACAAAAACCAAAGCCTTTTCATGCCAATCCAGTGTTTTTACAGGAGAATGTACATTACTCATAGATACATCACAGATGGTTTGCTAGATAAAGACTATGAATGTTTCTTCCGGTATGCAAGCTGACATCATTCTAACCCTCAAATAATTACTTACAAGTGATTAAACGCAACATAATTTTCCTCCAAATGTTCCATCAGAACATTGTGACCTGTAAAATTTCACATCACACGTTTCACCTACCTGCTGAGCACTGAGCCTGCTACCATTATGGAGGCCAATAAAAATGCTCCAAGTTACTGTGAAACTCTGTTATATCTTCATGAATACTTAAACACACTTAAACACGGTTGTGAATAAGGTTCTGAGTAAAGCCTGCTGAAGGTGTTGACCTTGTTCACATGGATTTAGCATTGGCAGAAAACAAGCATGTATACACTGAAACACAGTAGTGGTGTGGTTTTTAATAGGGATTAGCACTCTGTAAGTCCACAGGCTGTTCCTAATACTGACAGCTTTATAGAGATGTGATCAGAGGTGTGAGGCCAGATCAACACGGGAGTAGCATAGCAACCTATAAAGTCTTTGCCTCTTACAGGCTAATGCTATACTGCACAGTAGATGCTAAAGATAAGTACTGTATAAGTGATTGAGAAAGATTCCTTTGCGAAGTTTGTTTTGAAATACTTTACTGTTTTCTCTTTTTTTGAGTGCATGGGTAGTTTTATTTAAGTTATGTTTTTTTATGGACCAAGTAATGTTTTACCTTTGGAACAAGGTCTTTCTGGCATACTTATAAAGGTTCAGCCAGTTCAACATCACAAAGAGTGGCTAATCATCCAGGTGCGACGTTGCAAGCTACCTTAGAAGGCACATCTGATATTGCACAGCTAATAAGTATGCAGCTTTTTTATTTCACTCCAGTGTGTGCTATAAGTCACGTACAGTGGGAATAGACTGAAGCCATGATGGACAGTGACATTTTCTGAGCTGAGTCAGACTGCAGGAGCACACTCTCTCTGCGTCTGCTGCAATGCTCTATTAGCTCAGTGTGCTGTGTCAGCCAGCCATTGCAACGTAAACACAGTCACCTGGAAATCTCTGGGCGTAGTGGGTGTGCCATGTTGGGTACCAGAGTCACGGTGCCATGCTTGTTCCGTCCCCAGCGTTTAAGGTGGAAAAACATGGATGACGTCAGCCTAACTGGCCAACACCTTACAAGCAACATGCTGCCATTTACGGATATTTGTAGCAAATAGAACAAAGAAAGCCTTTTGCCCCAGTCAGATTTGCAGATTCTGGGAGAGTTAACTCGTGTCTGGAGTGGAAACGTTAGGTGGCAGCAAAGGCGCCACCTTGAAGGGAAAAAAAAATGCCTGACGTCAAATGTTTTCCCCTTTTAACCATTTACAAGCGATTTCCCTTGTGCCTGTTACTTTAAGCTCGCTCTGACACACTTAGCTTTCACCTGCTTTAGGCGGCAGTTAGAAAGTGCTTGTTTTTCCATGGGAGGTTGGGGTGAGTTATAAGAGATCAGGGACATGTGTTGTACATTTTATGGATGGTTCCCACCTAAGGCACAAAGTTGTCATACACAATTAAGGTAACCTTCTCTCATCTCACCACTTATTCCCTTCATGAAGTTGGACATATTATTGATGTAGTGGAAAGTTTTATCCACATGTATGAGGATTCCCTGTTTATCTACTGCAGTGACACAGCATTGCAACTGAGGTCATCAGTAGTAAGTGTGAGCAAAATTCTCCTAAGTCTGTATTTTTCCACTGAAGCAACCTGGTCATTTAAAAAAAAAAAAAAAAAAAAGTAAATGATTTAGGAAAGCAGTGATTGGTCATTTTTTCCCGTGTTAGTTGAGACAGTCTACAGACTTTTAGTTCATCCGTGTGACAGCTGACTCAGTTCTAAAAAAAAAAGATTCACCATTTAAAGGTGAGTCAAAATTTACCAGCAACACCGTCTGTTAAAACTGTAATCAGGTAATATCTGTTTAACACAAAACAGAAATCTGGCAATTTGCTCAAGAAAAAAACAAGTGAACAAAATAGATGTCTATTTTTGTCAATTTTCTCTGCTATGGCGTCAGATGCCATCATTTTAGACTCAATTTACAAGAAAAAAAAATTGTTAACATTTGACCATGTTATTGTTTATTTTGCTGTAACTGATACCAGACAGAAGCTGATGGCTGAGATGTCTAAAGAGAGTGGTGAAGAGCATTTATTTAATTATTTATTCAAGACAGGCTGGATTATGAGGACAGAAGATTGCTTGTAATGAACCCCAGTCATTTTCATTCATCCAATGTCGTTCTTCCCGTCAATTTTCCGACGTGATTTTCCCCGTTTCACATCTGTCTTGGAACAGGT
The DNA here is from genome assembly GCF_022655615.1 of Tachysurus fulvidraco. Taxonomy (NCBI): domain Eukaryota; kingdom Metazoa; phylum Chordata; class Actinopteri; order Siluriformes; family Bagridae; genus Tachysurus; species Tachysurus fulvidraco. The sequence continues at coordinate 22,659,228 of NC_062525.1, forward strand.
TGAAAAGTGTAATAAGCTGTTCGGAATGCAGAGTTTTAAAATCTCTCCATGCTGGGGCTCTGTTTCATGGCGAAACACGAGGGTAAGGTTTTATATGGTGTAGACTAAACAAAAGGTTGGCTATTGTTTTCTCCTTTGGCAGTTCCTTGCCTTTAAAACCTGCCATTTTATGGATATGGATCCCATATCAACAGATGGCCTGCTACATCCTGCAATGGCTTTTCACAAAGCAGATATTAAAAATCCGACTGTAGTTCTACCTTAACCCCGACGTTGTCACACACATCTCGAATAAGAGACTATTTACTGTACCTCAGAGCTTCAGAGCATTGGATTAAATAATTCATCTTAAGAATAAAAGATTGTTGCCAGATTTATTTTCTGTAATGTATTTCTCCAAAGCATAACACATGAAATATCTCTCCTCCATTCAGAATGGTCTTTATATACAGTAAGTAAACCGACCGTGTTATACAAACCTTTGTGCTAAACCACAGGCTAGCTGTTGTGCACAGATGAGGTGCACTCTGTACTCTGTAAGAAAGTTGTTAATGGAGTTCTTAGGCATGTTATATGAAGTTAGCTAACATTAGCTTATGTAACAAAATAATCATTTTAAACACTAGCTGTGTGTAAATATAGAATAGACAGGGCTGTCAAGTGTCACGCATTTGGGTCTTTTGTCACGTTCTATCACGCTCTTTTGTCACGATCAATCATGACCCTAAATATGTCTGGGCTTGTGCTGTTATATGGGAGCAACATTACACATGATAAAGGGGTCCAAAAAGGCAACAAACACTTACAATAAACACCACCAGTCATAATATCTCTCTCTCTCTCTCTCTCTCTCTCTCTCTCTCTCACACACACACACACACACACACACACACACACACACACACACACACACACACACACACACACACACACACACACACACACACACACACACACCAAATTAATAAATGGAAACTAAACAAATACTTTATATTTGGTTAAATTGCGGTCAGTGATCCTTACTCCCACATTATTGTTTTTTTTTGTTTTGTTTTGTTTTGTTTTTTTGTTGTTTTTTTTGGGTGTTGGAGATGTCACGCTTGCCAGTCTTCAAAACTTGAGAGCAAAACTTGGAATAGATTTTACTTCTCCTTTTGAAAAGCTGAACATGGCTTTGTCACACCTTATCACCCCAATGGGAGCAGAGCAGATCTTTTAAAACTTTTCATGCTAAACCCCAAGACTGCAATAATGACTGCAATTCCTTCTCTTGTTTAAAATTAAAGCGCAACACTTTCCTTGTTAGTCGGTGTGTGTGTGTGTGTGTGTGTGTGTGTGTGTGTGTGTGTGTGTGTGTGTGTGTGTGTGTGTGTGTGTGTGTGTGTGTGTGTGTGTGTGTGTACAGCAACCTTGAGGATCAAGAGGTTGGCATATTAATGGAATGCATTATTATTATTGTACCTTATATCCAAACATAAATCCGGTGCATGTAGTAATCCAAAGAGCAGTGAAACAATCGAAATTTAAAAAGTTCACCTTACTGGAAACAGCAGAGAAAAATTAGACTTTACTGGAATATAAGCAAAAGAATGTTCTTTTGCCCCACTTACAGTACATTTAACTTTTGTAACCGTATAGCAGGGCTGCTGAAGGTCACACAACTACTTTTTCCATCTGATTCATTGAGAGCTTTCTGCCTTGATTAGTAGTTTTTCATTTTAGACATTCCACAGGGGCTAGTTGGAGCGTGTAATCTTATAAAGAGCATAGTGATGGACTGTCATTTTGTCTGGGTCACGCTTTAGCATACGTCACTCACTGCCCCTTAAAAAAACTCTCTTTTGCATTGCTAATAGCTTAACAGCCAACAGGTAATGGTGTAATTGTGACAGCAAGACCTCGTATTTACTGTTGAGACACAGTGTTAACAACATACTGTAAGGACAAGGTGCTTTTGACAAAGTATCAGACTTCTAAATGTTTTTCCCCATGTGGTAACAGTAGGTATAGGTATAGGTATGCTATACTATAAAAATATGTTTATACTATTAGTTAAAGAAAAAGAGAAATAAAAAAAAGTTAAAAGAAAATTAAACAGAACTTTCACAAGGGCAGAATATGCCTGAGTCTTTTTGCACCATTAAATGTAATGAAATGTCTTTTACATTTCTAGTGAAGTGATTTGGATTTGAGGTTGTTGAATAAATGTTAGTAAAAAAGTTCCACTCATGGAAAATTAAGTTTACTTGATCAGCTGTACCAATATAGTTTATATCATGGGCGAGGTTAGCCCCTATTTAGGATTGCTTCATCACCCCTAAAAAAGAGCTCATCACCCCAAAACTTGGAGTAAGAAAGGTTGTATTCTAAAATTCTCTATGTTCGTATTTTACAAGGTTAAATAATGTCCAAAACATACTCCATAGTTTGTGGTTTATAATGTATGTGTTAAGGATGGAAATGGAAACATCCCCCTTAGCAAATGGCGTCATCCTCTATTTAGTCCAGCGGGTCGCCGCCGCTATGGAGTAGCACAGGACCTGGGTGACTCGTCCATAGTCATAAACATAGAGAAGTAGCGCCGTTTACAATGTTCTTCCGCAAGACGCAAACAGTTGTGTTGATTAACTGCTAGAGCGTGAAACAAAAACAGCAGCGTGACAAATAAACCGCATACCTGTGTAGTGTGTACAGTACGTGTGTCTCTGTTGGTAAAGTTCATCATTAATTTCATAGATGGCCATTTGTAAATAATTTACAGAAGATGAATTACATTTTGTTGTCCAAGTATCTGTTACTTTGTTCAATGACAATAAAGCTGAATCTAATCTAACCAATCTGATGACTGTTGATACAAAAGGAGGCACATGGAGTTAACAGTCAGGGGGCTGTGTGTCTGTGTGGACTCTCACAATTAAGCTGGTGTTCTGAAAAGGTCTCAAAAAGGAAGAAAAAATAAATCTGGATTTTGGAGTTAGTTGAATCAATGTTAAAATGATAAAGTTATTTTTCTATAGACATACTTTTTGTTTTTGTGTGAAAAGAGGGTGGGTGGTGGCAGTGGGGCTCATTGGGTGCTCAGCACCCCTAAAGCTCTGACCCTAGAATTGCCCCTGGTTTATATTATTATTTTTTTAGTATAGAGTTTAGTTTAGAGTCTTTTTAAATTTGATTTGGAAGTGTCTACTAAGTTTGCTATATTACTGTACTTTTAAAACTGAGAAAATATGTTTTTATTGTAAACATACTTTTATCATAAGGTGTTTGACTTCAATCAGGTCTTTTTTTATTTGCTGTATTCTCAGCAAGAAACATGTCTATGCTACTGTATGTCTTCCACAAGATGAAGTGCAGCACATTACCCCTGCCTTATCAGTCATTCTGCAAACTCTATAAAAGCCTTTTCTGTTCAGGTATTTGGTCTGTTAAAGTCAATGTAAACATGTTCTCTTCTAATGTTTTGAGAACTTTTAGAAATGTAATATTTAGTCCTACCCTAATAGCAGCTCATGGCACGGTAAATGTGCAGTGATTTATCTGACCACCTGCCTTTAACAGTAATGGCTGATGCTGACATAGAGCCATATATGAGCCAGTGTGTATTTTACTTCCCTAAAACCTGTCAATAGATTCTGGTAACCTGACAAGCGCAACACAGAGCGCTGATAAATCTAAAGATAAGGTGCACAGTGCTCTGCAAATATCTCTATGCCATCGAAATAATCTGTTTAAATGGAGCACATATGATTGAGTTAGTTTAATGCAGACCATATTGGTTAGCACTCAACCCTGCAGAGAGGATCATCCCCATTTCTTTTTTTAGTTAAAAACTAATTTAACTAAATTGCTGGTACCACTGCTTTGTGGGTAGTGGGTTCTTTCCTTGGCCATTAGGGTACCCAAACTAAAACCATCTGCACAATGATAATGCAAAAAGCGTGCTATCGTTTCTGAGACAATATAAAACACACACACACACACACACACACACACACACACACACACACACACACACACACACACACACTCACACACACACACACACACTGCTCATATTTCCTTTTGGGTGTCCACTGGGACCAGGTTCTCACTGTATGTAATCTGTAGATCTTGCTCAGGTTGTGGATTAAGCTCAAAACAGTGGTCAAGGCAAAACCACAGCAAGCAAACGAGATGGAATAAAGGAGTGAAATTGAATTTCCACAAAACCTTCAGTGAAATAACAGGCAGTCCTAAGGTGGGGATTACAGTCCAGGATGATCAGATGACTTGATAAGTCTAAAATGGTCATGTGTCAGACTATGGGGAGCAGGGGCGTTGGGCAGTGGCACCGTCGTTCCATGTTTGAAAAGAAAATACATTCAGCACATGTTCAGCACCGCAAGTAAGAGTGTTGAAAAGAAATGGTTCCAGAACTCTTGCAGAACTCGCGAGGAGGCCATGTTGACAGATTGAGCCGAAGATTTCTAAAGATTTCATGGCTACACACTCTGAGCAGTGTATTCCAATGAAAAAATATTATGCCTCTACTATCAGGTTGCAAAAGTAAATGAATTTACATGTAACCACACAGGCTTTGACGGGGATACAGGCTTATGTATTGGTAATTTCTGCCATCAGGAAGTCATTGCGACTCATCCAATTAAGATGCATTACTTCTTCATCTGAGAAGAACTCGTGTGACATCATTAGACCAAAGAACATAGATGGGTTAGGGTAAGGGGAATATTCAGTTGCTTCCTTCCCTCCAATGCAGGAGTACCAGATATGTGGACAATCTTACTGTAAGTATCTCTTTGTATCAGACTCTAGGATGTTGGTCTGTTTATCCACAAAAAAAGAAGAGACCATGGTGTCCATTCATCTCTTAAAATCTTTGTTTTCACTTTCTGATTCTTTGGCCTCCTTTGGTACGGTTAGCATGCTAATGTGAACCAGATGTTTCACATGGAGGGGGAGAGGAAGAGAGGAGACAGAAGCTGGAGACAGACTCCTCAGACATGCTGTCAAGAGTAAGGAGGGTCTGCAAACGCAAGGAGGTGTAATCTAATCAACTAAAACCTGAGACATTTACATTTTACATTTCAGGTCAGATCGCTCAGACCATCACAAGTTACACCCATTGCTCTTGTTTGTCTGCTGTCTGCTTAAACACAACAGGTATTTGGAAAGAAATCCCATCTCATTTCTAGCAATGTATTTAATCAGAATGAGTTCCCACTGAGACACTGTAGAAAGGAAGCTAAGATTAATCAATCACAGGGTTTCTGTGTACACTTCCTGTAGCTTACTGCCTATGAGCGATTGATCTCTAGTCTCATAATCACATTAGCATCCATACTTCAAAATATTAAACAAGATCTATCACTTAGCACTGTTTTTTCTTGCTCATGGCAGGAACTGTGGTTTGTAAAATAACTGGGAGATTACAGAAACTATTTGTGTGTAACCGATTTATTTTTCACATGGTGCATTTAAGGTTTCCATCTCCCTTCATCAATCTTTTCTCACCAAGACTCCAAGGGGTGGCATATTTCATCTCGGACTGTTACTTTTAAGACTCTGTCACCACTCAGTTATAAACAGACACATTAACTTCTTACGTCAGTGTGTTTGCCCAAGACTGGAGCCGGTGCATGGTGAGAGTTTGTAACCCTCGGAGCTTGTAACATGTGTGAGCGTAAATGTGGAGTGTCTAGACTTAGTACTGTAGACAATACATACTGTAAGCATAGGTTCATACAATATATACAGTATATATATATATATATATGAGAGAGAGAGAGAGAGAGAGAGAGAGAGAGAGAGAGAGAGAGAGAGAGAGAGAGAGATCTACAGTATGTGTGGTCATCTCCTAATCTCTTCCACCTCCATCTCTATTGCTTGGAAAAATAATTAAGAACGAAGGAAATGAGAAAAGTAACCCTTAACTGTTACACACTACTGTAATGCACTACTGTTTTTCCTGTACATCGTCATTTATATTCAGTAAGTGCTGTGTCCTGGTCAGAGTTGCAGTGAATGCCAGTTTGTAATAAGACACCATTTGGATGATTTACCGTAGCCAACTCACCTGCCTGTGTGGAATTGGGAGAAAATGAAAAAGAAAGAAGAAACCCTGAAGAGATATTGAGAAGAAAAGAACTCTGTAGAAACAGTAACCTGAGTCCAAGAATGAACAGGGAACCCAACATATGATGAATCAGCATGCCAACCAGAGACAGTCACATTAGTATTAGTAAACTAGTAGAACCCAAGAAGACTTCTTGTTCTGCTCCTTGGCCTTCAGATGTGTTGCACAACAAACGAAGAGAGCTAAAATGGAAAAAAATTACAACTTGCTGCAGATCTTGACTTTTACCGTACGCTCCTAGCCAAGTTCTCTTCAGACGTGACTTCTACCAGGCTTCACAACATCTTCTCTTCTCTACTAAACCACCTAGAGAGTAAAACCAGTTTATTTTTTTTTAACATTTTTAACATTACTGTATGTTTTTATGCAATTTTTCATATTCTAAACACATAAATAAAACAACTGGAGTGGAATTTTGCGAGCTGGAACAGATTAATGGGATCTCAATTCATTTAAATGGGGAAAATTGCTTTGAGATACGAGCAAATTGAGATACGAGCGAGGTCACGGAACGGATTAAACTCGTATCTCAAGGTATTACTGTATAACAAATTTTGACCTCTTATGGAAATAATAGATACTCTATTTGACTGAACACTGGAAACTGATCATAACATGATGTAGGTGGAGGTGTAAAGTTGTGTTATAATCTATTATAACTAGTTGTATGTAAATATTTAGCTGTAACACTACCAAACAAACATGTGCACGTTTAAAAATCATGACCCTGAACAAAATATCTAAGACCTGACATATTTGAACAGGTAAAAATGTGAATTGTAAAATAATTTTTGTAAGGACACAGTGCAAAATATCACTGTATGAGTGACATGAGATGAGATCAGTGTTGCCAATATGCATCTCTATTGAAAATTGTGGATCTGCTCACACATAATAAGACCTGACAGTGGGGAAATATGGCATGGCAACCGTTCTTGAACTTCATCTCCTCCTGTTTCCTTATTCAAATCGGTTTCTTATTTCCAGAAACCTCTCTTCCTCCCCGGGGTGATCAGTCTATTGGTTCTATTTGCCTCAGTGCTGGAAAGCTGCATGGGACTTCTCAGTTAGCCACATTTACATTGACATTATCATCAGGCCTCTGAGTTAATAATGTCAGCATGAAGTTGCCCTTCCTGAGATCTTTGGGTGTCCGTAGGGGCACAAAGCTTGCACTCTTCAGAGAGAATTCTGTTACTTCAACTTCCCTTCAATGTTCTTAAAAAGTGGAGCTTTAGTTTCTACTCTAATTCTTAAGTTCTCTAATTTTAAGCTATAACAATCTCTCTCTTAGACACACACATGCCCCTTTGGAAGAAAAAGCTGCACGGTAGCAATGATGCTAACACAGATTGTCAGATGCGAACGCTTGAAGCACAAAGATTCACTATGTGTGACAAATGGAGCACAAAGATGGTACTAACAGGGCCGTAATGAGAAGGAAACTGGTATGATAAGTGTAATTAGATAACAAGTACACATAGCAGGGACTACAGTCATCAGGTTAGCCTGGAGGAAGGTGGTATTGTGTATGGAGCTTTAACATTAACGGAACAAGGACAGGAATGAATGCCATCCCAACTGCTAATATGTACAGGTATTATCCATAAAGGGAACACTTAAACAACACAATGTATCTCAACACAATCAAACTGCCCACTTGGGAAGCAGCACTGATTCACCTGCTGTTGTGCAAATGGAATAGACAACAGGTGGGAATTATAGACAATTAGCAAGACACCCCAATAAAGGAGTTGTTCTGCAGGTGGTGACCACAGACCACTTCCCAGGTCCTATGCTTTCTGGCCGAAGTTTTGGACACTTTTGAATGCTAGCGGTGCTTTCACTCTAGTGGTAGCATGAGACGGAGTCTACAACCCACACAAGTGGCTCAGGTAGTGCAGCTCATCCAGGATGGCACATCAATTTGAGCTGTGGCGAGAAGGTTTGTTGTGTCTATCCAGAGCATGGAGGCGCTACCAGGAGACAGGCCAGTACATCAAGAGACGTGGAAGGGGCAACAACCCAGCAGCAGGACCCCTACCTCCGCCTTTGTGCAAGGAGGAACAGGAGGAGCACTGCCAGAGCCCTGTAATGCATGACAGGTTTGGTAGTGGGTCAGTAATGATGTGGGGTGGTATTTCTTTGGAGGGCCGCACAGCCCTCCATGTGCTCACCAGAGGTAGCCTGACTGCCATTAGGTACCGAGATGAGACCCCTTGTGAGACTATATGAAGGTGCAGTTGGCCCTGGGTTCAATTCAATTCAATTCAATTCAAATTTATTTGTATAGCGCTTTTTACAATAGACATTGTCTCAAAGCAGCTTTACAGAACATAAACACAGAGCAGAAGGTAAACATAATTAATGATAAAGGAAATAACGAATAATAAAAGAAATAAGAATTAACAGAATAAAAATTCTAGATTATTATTAGATGTATATAGTTCACAGTGTGTATGTATTTATTCCCCTATGAGCAAGTCTGAGGTGACTCAGGCAGCAGTGGCAAGGAAAAACTCCCTTAAATTGGTAAAATTTAAGAATTAAGAATTTAAGAAGAAACCTTGAGAGGAACCGGACTCAAGGGGGAACCCATCCTCATATGGGTTCCTCCTAATGCAAGATAATGCTAGACCTCATGTGGCTGGAGAGTGTCAGCAATTCCTGCAAGACGAAGACATTGATGCTATGGATTGGCCCGCTCGTTCCCCAGACCTGAGTCCAATTGAGCACTGAGACATCATGTCTCGCTCCATCCACCAACGCCACGTTGCACTACAGACTGTCCAGGAGTTGGCGGATGCTTTAGTCCAGGTCTGGGAGGAGATCCCTCAGGAGACCATCCTCCACCTCATCAGGAGCAGCCCAGGTGTTGTAGGGAGGTCATACAGGCACGTGGAGGCCACACACACTACTGAGCCTCATTTTGACTTGTTTTAAGGACATTACATCAAAGTTGGATCAGCCTGTAGTGTGTTTTTCCACTTCAGTTTTGAGTGCGACTCCAAATTCAGACCTCCATGGGTTAATACATTTTATTTACATTGATAATTTTTGTGTGATTTTGTTTGTCAGCACATTCAACTATGTAAAGAACAAAGTATTTAATAAGAATATTTCATTCCTCCAGATCTAGGATGTGTTGCTTCAGTGTTCCCTTTATTTATTTATTTTGAGCAGTATATATAATATAATATGTAAGTCTCTGCTGTGCTTCTGTTCTGCTGTGCTTCTGTTGCGTGGCCATCGGGGATCATGTGGCTAAACGTCATTATTGATATTCGCAGCTTATTTCATCTCAAAACGGACTGTTAATAAAAGAGGATTTGCAGGAGGTTTTATTTTGAATAAAATGTAGTAGACGGCTGGTGTAATAAATGTACGACGCTCTTCCTCTGGTGGAGATGATGCATTAAATCTCAATTCAATTGGTCACAGGGGATGCATTCATAATGCCAGGTGTGAGCAGCTATGCATCTCATCTGTCCCCTTGTGATCAGATCACTGGAGATTGATGTTAATACCAGGTGTTAACAGAGCCGAGGTGTGTGTACCCATGCTGGGATTTCAAGAACACATTCATCCATTCAAATAAAGCTACTAATTTGTTTATATTTTAGAAGAATGAACTAAATCCATTGCAAAATATCTTGCACAAGTGTAAACAGAATTAACCCAGGTGTGATGTGACCGAGGTTGGGGAGAACTATCAGAGTTTACATACAGTACTGTGCAGACACTGCTGCTATTTCTATTCTTTTTTACTAAACAAATCAAAAACATCAACAATAACAACAATGTAGAATAGGAAAGAAGAAAGACAAGAAAAATCTCAGATCTCATCACACATCCTAGATTGGTATTCTTACTCAGGGAACCAGGAAGGATTGTACAACAAAATCACATGACTTCTTATTATATAAAACAGCACATTTGAGTTTCAAAAGAATTATACTGTAAATACAGTCCTAAGAGGCTGTTTGGCATCTCTAAATTGTGTGTTTGTGTGTGTGTGTGTGTGTGTGTGTGTGTGTGTGTGTGTGTGTGTGTGTGTGTGTGTGTGTGTGTGTGTGTGTGAGAGAGAGAGAGAGAGAGAGAGAGAGAGAGAGAGAGAGAGAGAGAGAGAGAGAGAGAGAGATTGTGCCCTGCAATAGGATGGCACAATGTCCCACTGCTCCAGTCCCCTGGGATAGGCTCCATGACCCTGTGTAGGATAAGTGCAAATGAAAATGAATGGATGGATGGATGAATGGATGGATGGATGTTAATGTATGACCCTCTCATTTATCCTTGATTATGACCTCATAACCTACTTTATATACTCTTACTGGAAAGTGTTACAGGTTTTTGAGGTTTTATGGTGGAGACATTGAATAAAACACAGCAAAAAATATCTTCTCGAAAATCATCACCAATTGAAAGTGCCAGCAACAATAAAAAAAAGATTGTAGTAATGTATTCATTCTCTCCAACAGTGAAAAGGTTTTATGCTTCTGCTTGGCTAATGGACAGACAAGTTCATTTCATTGTGAGCCTCTCTCCAGGCTGTTACAGTAAATGAGTCAGTGTCTGTAGCACTTGCTGAACTGTAAGATTAATCATTGTTATGACTTCAGTAGAGTCTGTCACTCTGTCATCTTGCTCTTATCCAACCCAAACCCAGCTGGGGACCACAGTACAACTGCCAATGCACATTGCATGTATGTATGTGTGTGTGTGTGTGTGTGTGTGTGTGTGTGTGTGTGTGTGTGTGTGTGTGTGTGTGTGTGTGTGTGTGTGCATGCACAAGTGAATGCATCTTTAGGGTGTGGGGAGAATTTTTTCCTTTGCCAGTATGCGAGCACTAGTCAAAGTTATTGTTGTACTGTACTGTGAGAGGCTGTAGATACATGCTGCGTGTGTGTTTGTGTATTCATGTGTGTGCCAGAACTATTGTATTTGCATTATGAGAACATCTGTTTTATTTTGTGGTCTTGCCTGTCCCAAGTACGAAGTTTACTAACGCCTCCATGGCCTGTGTGTATGTGTGTGCACGCATACATTTTATTTCTCAGTGTGCAATTATAAGAGAAATGGGAAGGAAATCCAACACTTCACTCATTCATCTTCAAGAACGGCTTTAGAGCCAGATATTATCCTGGGAATACTGGGTGAGAGACCATAATACACTACAAAGAAAATGGCAGTCTCTCACAGGATATCATTCACATCGTCATTCACTCCTAGCCTTATTTATTGTAGCCAGCATGGTTTTTGAATGAGCTTGGAGAATTCAGGAGGGAAATACCGTACACATGGGCACAGGTAGAGCATGTCTACACAGACAGCAGCCTGAGATAAGAATGGAACAAGGGACCCTGGATCTGCGAGACATAAACGTTTCCATGGTGCACTAAATAAAAGGTTATAGGAAGCATGTCTGTGGCCTGTATGAGGCTCCTCAGTCAAGCTGCACTCTTTTGTATTATTCCCACCCATCTGATGCAGGTGCAAGAGCCTAGTGATAGACACTAAACCGTAATCCTGCTGCTTCTCTGTCCTTCAGCTGGTTCACCTTTTCCTTCCTTCTGCAGACAGACATATTGCCTAACCAAAGCCGTTACATATAGGCCTTTAATCAGGATATTCCCATACCCAGCTTCCACAATGATTGACATTTTTTAGGTTTCTGTGTGACTATTACATTAAAATCATGCTTTCTCAAGTTTTTTTTTTTTTCTAGCTTGCTTATTAGGGATCTTGATCTAGACCTGAAATTGCTTTGTGACATTACATCTACACTACAAATAAAAAAAGATGACATTACCAAGAAATAACATGACCGAATCTAAACGTACTGAGTATGGTCTGCACTAATTAATGTGCTTTTACTTCCCAAAATCCCAAATGTTCGTGTGATGATGTGTTATGTTAAAATAAGGCTCTACAGCTAAAGGCCATCCGAACTGAATAACCGAATCTTGTCGTCATATCACGGTGCATGCTTCCTCTCCATGCTTTTCTTTTTTTCATGCCACTTCTGCTTTTTTCATCACTGCTCAGTCATATCGTATGTCCAGCGCTTTTTCAAATTTCTCCCTGCATTTCTCAAATATGCAGTAAAAACCAGACAGATTTAAAAAAAAAGTAGACTGACAATAAATCTGATATTATTAAAGGAAATGATGACAATAACGGGAATTCTTAGAGGCAGACTGAGAAACTGTTGTTGTAATAATTCAGAAGCTTGCGAGGAGGACTGCACATCCAAAAAACCCCAAAAAATGTTAAGGTACAGGTGCTGGGCAACAAATGATCAACGAAAAAAACAACAGACACTGATAAACTGCTCCACCGGGGACAAAACGTTGCACCATTCAATTTATTGTTGTAATAATTCATTCATTTTCTACCGCTTACCCGAACTACCTCGGGTCACTGGGAGCCTGTGCCAATCTCAGGCATCATCGGGGCATCGAGGCAGGATACACCCTGGACGGAGTGCCAACCCATCACAGGGCACACACACACTCTCATTCACTCACACACTCACACACTATGGACAATTTTCTAGAGATGCCAATCAACCTACCATGCATGTCTTTGGACCTGGGGAGGAAACCGGAGTACCCGGAGGAAACCCCCGAGGCACGGGGAAAACATGCAAACTCCATACACACAAGGCGGAGGCAGGAATCGAACCCTCAACCCTGGAGGTGTGAGGCAAACGTGTTAACCTATAAGCCACCGTTTCCCCCTTTTGGAATAATAAAAATTGAAAATAAAAATAATAGAATATATAATGTAAGAATAGATTATATTCTCCATGAATATTGTCACGAATGTATAACGTCATCTCCAGTTTTATCTCAATTTATTTAATCATAGAAAAATATCTTTTTGAATGCAGTTTGATTTTGTGACATATCAAAAGCCTTTGCATAGTAATGTTGTCTGGAGAAAAAAAAGAGAACACATCTGTCAAACCACTCAAGTAAGCTCTGGGATAAAGCAAGAAAAAAACATTATTCCTCCATGCCAACTTTTAACTATGCCTCCATGCCAACTGCACACTTTTCCTGAAATAAAGATGTCATCCGTGTAATTCATGATAAAACCAATAATCTGTGGAACTAAAGCTGGAAAAAACTCTACCATGAATCACCAGAACATACAGTACTAGGATCTATTTGATGGTTTGATCTGAACAAGCCATAACCACATTCAAACAAAACGAATTAAAGCTAGGCAAGCATTTACCCATGCTGTATAAATAAATAAATAAATAAATAAATAAATAAATAAATAAATAATATGATCAACTGGTTTAACTTTGACCTATATTACATGTTCATGTGTGTTTTAGCTTTGGGGCTGTGCATATTCTAGGTGTCATATAAAAGAAGGTTGTCACCTTCTCAGGTTGCCACATCAGACTCTGTGCAAGACAGACAGACATACACAGACTGTGGATATCCAGATTCAGCCACAGTTCAGCATGGTCATTGCACTTTCTTGCATCATGCAGGTCTTGTTTCAGCTTGGAACATGACTGAGGTGAACGTTGCCAGAGGAGAATAAATCACAAGTCCTACACTCAGGGAGAGCACAGTACAATGCTGATTCATTAATGTCTTTTTGGCCTGAGTAAACTGCTCTACATGGCCAGCTCTGATGTCATGCACGTCTACACACCGTTACCAAACCGAACGTTCACATTTATTGTATATAAGTGGAACAAACAACAAAAATGTCACAATTGAGTATTAAACTCTGGAAGCAGGACATAGTGCTTTTCAAAAGCTGTGATACACTTTCAGAATTCATGAATATCGCTAGATATTGTCAAGACATCGCATATGACTCACGTAAGCCTGAAATCCACATAAACACATCTGCTACTGATCACTTACTGTCAGCTATTGGACTCAAGACTGATGGTAACCTATTATAAACTCTCTAAGGTTTTCAGCAAAATCAGCAGGTCTAATCTAAACATTACATTCAGCCTATAGACAGTGTGGGTAAAATTCTGTAACTGCTCAAATATCTGGAAATAATTGATCATTTGATTGATATGATGAGAATTTGAGAGGTTTTCACTCAACTGACACTAAACACAGCTAAGCTTTAAATCAATTTTTACTGCAAATAATAGCAGACGAGTTTGTAGGCCCGAACATGAGTTACCTGATCTTTACATTGTATTGTATAAACTCCTTTTATGAATCTAAACAATATTTTTGACTGGACAGCCAAGTCATAAATCTGAGAATCTGGGCCTTTTTACACCCGGTCACTTCACGTGTTGTCTCTGATCCGATAGCTATCTGATTTGTTTAAACTGTTCCATTTACATTAGGCCACATAAATGCGTCTCGGCGAATCGGATATCAATCTGATCTGTTTACTCCCACACAAAATGCAAATATATTTTATCTCATTTCCGGGATAATTGAAATTGATCACGCTTTGGTGTATGCGGTTGCTACAAAAAACAGCATTTACTGTTTGCTGCATTTTAAGACCCAACAGGACGCCTGGGTGAAAGATCGAAAGCAGCGCTGGTGGGAAAACATATTTGTTTCTGGCGCGATGCACGACTCGTGAGTCACCTGCGAGTGACGTAGTTCCGTTTGAGAGGAGTATAACGCTGACGTATGTGGCTTGAACAACCACATTCATTTACACCTGTCCAGTTTCATCTGAAACGCGTCCCAGACCACCTCCTGAAGGGGTTTGTACAATCGGATTTATATCCGTCTCAAAAACGTTTCGGAGGGCATTTAGACCTGGTCTTTTTACCATCGGATAGCTATCTGGTCACAGAAAACGCATGAAGTGACCAGGTGTAAAAAAAAACCCTATAAGGTAGAGGTGTACTGTTTAAAAAAAAAAAAAAAAAGGATATTATTGGTAATTTAACCTCTTTTCAATGTAAGTATTGTTATGAAATTGACCATTTTCACCCCAGTTCACTGACTTCCTCAGTTCCTTAGCAAGTCAAAACTAAACATTACCTTTATTCAGCGTAAAATGTAAATATCATAGTGGATCATATCAAGGTTCTTACTCTGTAATTATCTGTAATGCTTCTGTCCACGGTCTGTCAGTCTGGGCATGTGACTGTGACGTGGAACCCTGAGGCAGTTGGATATAAGTGCTGAGTCACTTTATTTGGGAGTTTTCAAAGGTCATCCATCTAACTGGTCAAAACATTTATAGACTGAGTTAACATACTGTAGCTAAATGAATAAGCAAACCCGGAAACAGCAGGATAAGGCAGAAATTAGATCGAGGAATGCACGGAAACATTGATAAATAAGTCTGCACTAGCAGTGCTCCATAAAGGAATGGAAAAAAAAAGAATCGTTTTAGACAGGGTGAATTGACATGATTTAGTTAGCATACAGATGATAGCAAAGAAGAGGGGCTAAGGATAGGTTTTGAAAGAGAAGAGAAGGATTGCTACCAGCTATCCAACACCTGTGGAGTACAAGATGGACAAAAGTAAAATGTAAAATGAGAATCTAAGTCATTGGGTTCCCTGGACAGAAACATAATTCGTTATTCAATAATACTAATAAAAGTAATAATACTAATAATAGTAATAATACTCTTAAAATCATATAAAAAAAAGGCATAATAGAAATTCTTGGGAATAATAATAAAGTATTTATAAAATAAATCAGATAAAAGGCAAACCCTTGGAATCCTGTCTTGTGCTCCAATTGCCCTTCAGGCACCCTGTGACCCTGTGTAGGATAAGTGGTGCAGAAAATGAGTGAACAGATGGATAAATGCTCATATATAGAATAGAACGGGGGCATAGAAGCCATTATTATCACCACATACACATTACAGCACAGTGGAATTCTTTTCTTCACATACCCCAACTGAGGAGGTTGGGGTCAGAGTGCAGGGGCAGCTATGATACAGCACCCCTGGAGCAGGGAGGGTTGAGGGCCTTGCTCAAGGGCCCAGCAGAGGCAGCTTGGCCGTGACGGGCCTTGAACCCCGATCCTCCAACCAATGACCCAGAGCCTTACCCAGTTGAGCCACCACTGCCACCAATAATTAATTAAATACCTATTTTGTAACTCAAACAGCAATAACCCCAGGCCATCTTTTGTTGCGTAACATCAGTACAATCTGGACATTATCCAGTGGAATATCAACGGTGGCAGGCGTTCAACAAAATCAAAGCTTTTTTGATTGTTGGCAAAAACTAGAACAAGTTGTGTGGTGGCTCTGGTATAGATGCCATGACGTAGAGACGTTTAAAAGGTCAAACTGTTTACTCTACAGTGAGCAGGAAGACAAAGCTTTCAGGTTGTTTTTTTATTGAATTTTAAACATTACTCAATAACATAGACTTAATAAGTATATAAGTATGATGCCTAGATGTATTCAACAGGCTCGTATTTTTTTCAAACACAAGACTCCCATCAGGTTCCATGCAGGTTCTCCCTGCATGCATTAACATCTAATTATATTATATGCTTGTATTTAAATTATGTAAATGTATAGCATTAATCACAGCTGTTCTAAGACCAGCAGTCATTTTACAAACAGGCATTATACATACATTGGACAATATAGCTAAATCTATTTAATAATTGTCAGTGCTAATTTGTTCCTGGTTAACATTACCGCAGACTGAGCCAACCGCATGGCCATCGCTCTGCAGGTTATGCGAGGTCGATCTGGGTGGCCGGTTTAATTAACAAACACTACTCATGCACAGATTGTTACTGTGCAGCTGGATGGATCATGAGCATGCATATTCAGTGCTCTATACTTAAATAGTCCCTTTCTAACCAAGTCAAACTGCCATTTCTTGCACATGTAGAATTCACTTTTCTTTATTGGTTGCTGTTAGCTGATTATTTATGTATGTGTACGGCCTAAGTAAAACATGAGTGACCGCGTAAAAGGTCATCTGTTTCAGTGAATTAATTAGACCACAACTTTGTTTGCACTGCATAATAATTAATAGTCTAACAGAAAATATTTGTAACTTACCAAGTTTTCAAATATTTAAATAGAAGTGAAAAAATCTGATATCGCACTGAATATCACACAAGATTTAAAACAATCTAAGTCAAATAATTTATCACTTGGTGTAAATGAAGAAATCACACACACACACACACACACACACACACACACACACACACACACACACACACACACATACACAGAGGTTCTTCATGGACAGACTCAGAGGCATCATTAAGCTGAAATAAGTGAAAATAAACTTCCTGGGGAGAGACCCTGGAGCGGCAGCTCTTATTATTGCTATTAATAAGAGAAAGCAGGCATTACAAAGAGAAGTAGCCTCGTCTTAAAAATGACATTTGCCTCTATTTTGTAGGGGGTGGATGAAATAGCTCCCACATGTGTGAATGTTAGTGCTCTGGTCGTTACCCGTAAGACCTGCACAGAAAGAAACTTGATTAATTAGGCATGTCCTCTAAACCCTAGAAATGCCAGCTGCCAACAATGCAATTACCATCGAATTTTCGTTTGTTTATTTAAACTTCTCTGAGTAACAATGTGCCTGGCTCAGTCCAATATTGAAAGGAGAACTTTTGCACCATTAGATTTCTTTTTCTTTTTATATATTTTGAATAGACGAAGGAAGGAAGGAAGTAAAAATGACTTAAATGGATTTGGTTGAAATCAGACTCATCAGTGCTTCCAAAAAGATATCACCAAACCTCTCTTGCCTGCCAGTAGAAATAAACTCTACAAATAGAGTTTTCCCTTTTTATGGTGAAATCTTTTTTCTTTAATTCAACAGCTATTCAGTTAGTGTTCAGGACTGAAACACAGCCTCAAACTTTTTGGTTCCTTTCAGCACACTTGGTGCTGTCAGACACCAGCTTCTCACAAGCTGATAACACCGAGTGATGGATGGTTCCTCTTTTTTTTTTTTAATCTGGTTCCGCTAAAGGTTTCTTCTATTTTTACAGAAATTAGAGCTCAAACTGACCTTGTGCTACAAATGTGCTTGTGCTTGAACTAAATTTCAGCATCGACCATCTTTGCAAGCTAAACGTTTCAGAATGCAGCTTGTGATTTGATTCACATGTATTTTCATAAAAAGCACCATGACATGATTGACTTACTGTAAAGAAAAATCAGATGCCATCATGTATGAGCTAGCTTGTGATTTATTTCCATACATGTCCATAATAATTCAACCTTAAAATGACATGGAATAGCAAAAACTGATATACATGTGATCAGCATGCAGTATCTGTCATACATTTGCTTTAAAAGGCAGTAGTGCATTTCAGGGCACTGTCTGCAAAATGCATATTCCATATGCTCCTAGTTATATATGGGTTCAACAAGGCATGTACCATCAGCTAAATCATGACACCTTGCATTATGACTTTGACTTTTATCTGAATCCATTTTTTAGGGACTGTGTATGTATTTTCAGTGGGCTCAACTCTTCCTACATTTTTTTTTTATTTTTTATTAGGAGCAAAATGAACAAAGCTTGATGAATGAGCAACTTCAGAGATTAGAAAAAGAAAGCATATGATGAAAGTAAAAGTTTTAGATTAATGATGTGTTATTTTAATTAATCCTCAGTCTATATGCATACATGGGTTTCTGTTTGTGGGAATGCCAGATTTAAGCAGAATGAGGTAAAAAGCCACTAGATTCAAGGTGGTTTGAAGACGGCTAAAGTCCAAAGAGATTAGTCTTTTTTTTTTTACAATGTGATGCATGTAAACTTGCCAATTGTTATAATAAGTGCAATAATAGACCTAAAGGAACAATGTGCACGTAGGCTAAAAGAACCACTGAAGCACTTTCTCCAAGTCTTAGGAAAATTAAATAAAAATTATATTATTGAGTTTTCAATATCTGACTATCTGTATCTATCTGTGGATCTGTAAAATCCACCAGAAAGAGGAAAAAGGTGGGAAAAAAGAGGGATATAGAGAAAATGACAGAAATGACATGGAATAAAGTGAGAAAGCAAATGTATGGAAGATGGAGCTGCATTCAAAAAGAGAGGAATTACGTGAGATGGACAAATAAGGTGCAGACAAATGACTACAGTCTCTGCCTGCATGTTGTGGTCCGTGCACTGGCTACAACCCAAATGTTCACTGGTGCCTGGTTTGTACTTTGTGAAGACAATGTACTACCACACTTTTTAGTTTCATGAAGCCACTGGGGACAGACCAGATTCTTGCCGTCTTTCCAGTTTGTTCTGTTATTGTTCTTTTTTCTATTTTTTACTATCCTTACCTGAGTCGACTACTTTTTTATCATTATTATTTTTTATCATCATAAGTTCACTTTATTGAGGATGCAATACTTTTTTTTAAGATTCCAGAGGCACACACAGGTTGATTTGTGTAGTGTTTTTCCAAAGCCGTGAGTTCTGGATGACCTTTTGCCTCTCAACTTGCTTAAAAAGTGGTTCATTTCTGGACCCTGAGTTCCCTGGGTAACACTGAAGAAGATTATGTGCGCTGACAGTTAGTTATTTGGACAGTTAGTGCTTTTGTCCTCAGCAAGCATGGGAAGTATGACTTTTGCCTGTAATTTGATATTTTCTTACTTTTCAGCAAAATCCTTATGTTGAAACATATATAATGAACATGAATACATAGAGGCCACTGTGCACTTTGAATTGCTCAATGCAACCGAAATTTTTTAAAGCATTTTCCCAGATTTGTGCACGATCCTTTCTCTGAGCTCCACTGGTAGCTCCTTTAAACACCTCAGTCATTGCCCACATTTCAGTTACGCAGAGACAGCAAAGAGCATGTGGGATGTGGGATGTGGGAGCTCAGTGGTTAAGGTGTTGGACTACTGCTCAGAAGGTCATGGGTTCAAATCCCAGGTCTGCCAATTTTTGTGGACACAATTGCTCAGTTGTATGTATTGAAACCAAATCTAAGTCACTCTGAGTAAGGGGGACTGCTACAGTAAATGTTGTGAATGAAATGGACGATCCTGTTGATGAAGAGTCTGTATTAATTCTTTTGAGCCCAGAGTGGATTTTTGTCACATCCCTATTCATTTTTACTTGAGCGATGCCGCTTTTCTTTACAGTCAATTAGATCCATAATCTCATCCATCCTTACATCAGCCGTGCTCTTACATCCAAGCAGATTCTTTGCCTTGCCTCACTTTTTTTTGTGCAAATTGTAGTTTTGTGTATAACATCGCGGATGCAGAACATATTAGTAAGGCTACTGTTTGCAGAGCGGTCAGGAAAGTGTGCCTCGCTCTTAAAGTTCCTCATGGCTTTGTTTAGACTCATATGCATTCTCAGCAGCTTGAATAGAATAGAATGGGGCACAGAAGCCTTCATTATCACCACATATACATTACAGCACAGTGGAATTCTTTTCTTCACAGCTATGATACAGTGCCCCTGTATCAGCAGGGAGGGTTGAGGACCTTGCTCAAGGGCCCAGCAGTGGCAGCTTGCCCGTGAACCCCGATCCTCCAATCAACAACCGCGAGCCTTCAATTACATTACTCCAATCAATTGAATTTGCCACAGGTTCTTTCCAATAAAAGAGAACAGAGTTCGATTGTGTTATGGGCTATTTATGTAGATTTATATGAAAAAAAAAAGTTCATCATAAAAAAATCTGAAAATTAAAGGGTCTGAATGCTTTCTGAATGCACTGAAAATATCCACCAAATAATGCTTGACCACATGAAGAGCTTTAACAGGCAATAAAGTGAAAGCCACATACTGTTTTAATGCAGTTTACAGGTTGACTGGTACTGTAGGCTTGGGCACGGTAGTCACAGGCCAAGTGTTACACAACAGCATATTAATCTTCTTATAATTACATTGGGTGCATTTTATCTGTGCAGTTCAATAAAAGGCAAAGATTGAAAATACATTTTGGGCAGGCATCAACAAATTTAATCATCAATATTAAAAAAAAAACAGCTTCTCAACGCTTAGGGAGATAACAAGCACTTTTGGGGAGTCACAGACTTCACTAATCACCCAAATTGCATGCAAACAAATGATTATATGATTACACTGTATGCTTGTGGTTAAGCCAAGTGTGTGAGTGTGGAACCCGTTGCTGAGGCAGGTTTTGCAGGAGCACATATCTTCTTACACCAACAGCTTACTTTCTATTTTCCTTAAGAAATAATTGCCATGAGGATAGAAACAACCCCCTCGTCACCCCCCAACAGACATGGTGGGGAGACAGGAATAAACTCCACTACGCTCACCACCAGAACTACACTTTGTTTTATGTGCTTTTAAGTCCATGCTTCAGGAGAAAGCGCTTGCCAGGAATATATATCTTCCTGTATGCTAAGGCTTATGATGAACTGTCTGGACAGTCATCGTTCAAACAAACATTGTTGTTTTTCTTCTCTGTCATTTTTTTCCCTGTCACTTTCTGGTTCTCTGTTGGTGTGAAGGATGTTTGAGGATGTTTGTTGCTGGTTATTCATCACAGACTCCAGGCTCTTGCTCTACAATGGGAGACTCATGGGTGAAGATGGAGGCCAACGAGCATTGCTATATAAACTTAAAAGTGCACGTCTAAGCTTTTATTGGTGGAATCCGATTGCTTTGTAAGCTATACTGTACAAGCTGCTTCTATCATGCTTTAAATTCAGGTCAGGAACTTATCAGAAAAGGTTACCGATAATCAGACCAGACAAAAGTGCATGATTCTTAAAGCTTAAATACGACTTAGAAAGCATACTTTTACATTTGTTTCCACTTTTTTATAGCAGAAATAAAAATGTACATCACTGTTGGAATGCAGGTTACTGATTTCATGTTGAATACAGCACACTAGACATACAGATAAAGATAGATAGACAGTCTATTTGTAGCCGTCACTCTGCAGAAGGATGTTTCGTTGATAGCTGAAGGCATAACACACGCATAGAGATGGAGAGCTTAGCTTTAATTCTCATGTTCTGTTCTCTATTTAATAGGGGATCTTCCACTCACCCAGTTCAATTCTTTATATTTTATAGCAATAAAATGATAAAGATTTATTCAAAAAATACCTAATATTTCTAAATCTCAAATATTAACTCTTTTTATAGCATGTATGAGAATAGATCTTTTTTCAAAATACAGATCATTTAGTAGAAGTTTATTTAATAATATCAGATATTCTCCAAAGTCTTCTCAGGAAACTGTCAACATCAGAAGCTAAGAGTCGGTATAGTAGTTTAAATTTAAACATGCAAAAGAACAGCTGAGATAATCGCATGGCAAGATTCAGAGTCCTGCAATCCTGCCTAGAATTCTGGTGAGATAAGATGAATAGGGGCCAAATGACTGCCCACGAAGACATATTAACCAACCAAGTGTCAGGGTCTTCATCTGTGTCTGGGAGCTAGACAGTCCAGACATGCTCAATCAAACCCCGTTTTTCAAAGGGTGAACAGTAAGATGTCCCCTGCTGCAATTCTTGAGCACTTGTGTTGTTCAAACTTCTCCCAAAAAGAACATCCCTCATGCTGAGTACAACATGGAGCGGACCAGATAGACTGGGCTACTGTCAAATTACTTGGCCAATTATAGTGACATTAACCATTCAGCATCAGATCAGCACTTTCCTCGGAGTGGAATGATCTACTGTGCATGAGTGTATATTGCAACTAAAGGTTTCAGTTTAATACATGCATCTGGGAAAGGACAAAAAGTGCCTCCAGAACTCCTAAAGAATCCTTACTCAGGGAAAAGAACATTACACTTTTACAGATCTGATAAACTGGATCCAACACAAATTAAAAATATAGTAAAGTCGATGGTACATAAACGTTTAATAGTGCCCTAAACCTGGGAAATAAAATAGCACTGATAAATCTTGCTTTTAATCTACATTTGAGGATTTCTAATCTGAGGATTTATTTCTTTACTTTATCTTCATTTAATTCATCTTGGGGGGGGGCACGGTGGCTTAGTGGTTAGCACGCTCGCCTCACACCACCAGGGTTGGGGGTTCGATTCCCACCTACGCCTTGTGTGTGGAGTTTGCATGTTTTCCCCGTGCCTCGGGGGTTTCCTCCTTGTACTCCGGTTTCCTCCCCCGGTCCAAAGACATGCATGGTAGGTTGACTGGCATCTCTGGAAAATTGTCCGTAGTGTGTGTGAGTGAATGAGAGTGTGTGTGTGTGTGTGTGTGCCCTGTGATGGGTTGGCACTCCGCCCGATGACGCCTGAGATAGGCACAGGCTGCCCGTGACCCGAGAAGTTTGGATAAGAGGTAGAAAATGAATGAGTAATTTATTTTGATTCCTAATAATTCCTTTACATTTATAGTTCACTAGAGGTTGTTTACTGTAATTTTTATGATCTTTATTACCGCATCTGACACGAAGATGTTATTGCAACGTGTGTTAAAGAATCCTGTCAGAATGATATCATAATCTTGTATTGTGTGACAGGGGAATAAAGGCTGGAATACCACAGTATAAAATGGCTTGGAGATTAACTTGCTGAGCCTATAAACGAAATTATATTATTTGTTCTAGAATATAAACTTAATTCCAAAAAAGTCTTGTCTTTTTTTTTGACTCATTTAGAACATGTGGCTCAAATGCTGGGCGACAGGGCATCAGATTTTACTGTTTTTCTAAATGTTTGAAATATAGCCATTTTCTTCCCCAGCAGCTCGGGGTAGTCACGGTCACGGTCTTCACTAAACTGCTCGGCTCAGTGTGGACCCTTAGGGCAAGTGATAAACACACTCGTGTAAGAAGCAAAGCTTTCTATCCTCTAAACCAACCGTTGAGACCACAAAACAGTCAAATGTGGTCTGACCTACAGCACGAACCCTTACCCCACCTGTCCCCTGCACAGAATTCTGGGAGATTTATAGAATCAGTAGGTGTGAATTACAGTGAGGCTGTTAACGAGTAAAGTTATGAAAAGGCCTTTTAATGTTGCTTATGGAGCCTGAAGCTTTGGAATGACACACAACATATAAGATGTACAAAACTGTTTTATACAAGTACAGTTATCTAAATAATCATATACTCTCTCACTCATTTCCTAGCGCTTATCCGAACTTCTCAGGTCTCGGGGAGCCTGGGCGGAGTGCCAACCCATCACTGGGCACACACACACTCACACACTACGGACAATTTTCCAGAGATGCCAATCAACCTACCATGCATGTCTTTGGACCGGGGGAGGAAACCGGAGTACCCGAAGGAAACCCCCGAGGCACGGGGAGAACATGCAAACTCCACACACACAAGGCAGAGGGAGGAATTGAACCCCGACCATGGCGGTGTGTGGCAAACGTGCTAACCATTAAGCCACCGTGCCCCCAATGTTCATGCAAACTATGGAAATTACATTTTGATATAATAATCATTTTCCACTTCCTTATTTTTTCATATTCTGTCACATAGTTTTAACCTCTAAACCCGATGACCTATACACTGATGTAAATGCAGATTGCTTTCTCGTGGTTCTGTGTGTGCTAACCTTAATAATAATAGCGTTTCCTCTCATTATTATTTTTTTTTTTAGCTCCTCCTGTACTTCTGTCTATCTCCTGGTGTGTTCGGCTGAATGACTGCAGTAATAACATCCCTACACATTGCCCTGCCTCCACCACCATCCTGGGGCAGGAAATTAAAGTGAAATACTGAGTTTGGGGTCTGTTCGCACACTTTCCCCTGCTAATAAAATAGCTTTAACCTGACTGTCATCTTTACAGCCTACATGGCCATTAAGAGGAATTTTCTGTGTTTAACAGTAAATCACTCCTATAACAACGAGAAAATCAGACAGAGAGGAATAATACTATTGAAATACACCCGGCCATGAACGGTTTTAATAGTATCTTTGGCACAAAGGATCTTTTTGAACAGTTAATAGATTTATGCATTGGATCCTCTGAGTAGTGAGACACTACTTATCCATAAATAAGTTATCCATAAGCATCTGCACCATAAATTCCAATAGTCTAGGATTAATTGCTATAAGCAATGTATATTTTTCCCTGTAATAGTACGAGCTTTTCATGTGGAAGAAATATGATCTAAAAGATTCTTTTTTTTCTGTATATTGCAAACATGTCTAACGGTTTTTCAAATTTGTGTGTTAGATTGTTTGGCACAAATGCACAACTAGTGCAAGAAAAACAAATTCAGGAGATTTTCAAAATATATTCCTTGATGATTCCTTATTTTGTAATACTTTAAATTAGATTTTTGACAGAACACACTAAACTTGGTCATTTCTAAAAAAAAAAAAAAAACCTTTTCCCTACCCAGAGACACCAGACAGCTGCATGTCATTTATACCAGAAATGAGATACTAGATACCAGCCCTGAAGAGAAGGTAAGCGTGAGAGAAACAGTAGAACTAAACAGCTTCCTGTTAATTCAACACACATTGCTTAAAACCATGCGACTTAAGTGAATTTGACTTTTAGGTGTATTAAAAAGAGCATTTTGGGGCTCCAATATAAATTGCATTGCAGCAGGACAAAATACAAAATATAGAGTTTCAGCCCGTTCTGTCAAAGTGCCTGTGCACTGAGCTGGCACACAGCTGCCTATAGGAGTGACATCACCCACACGTGTAAATCCTGAGAGGCTCAAACCCACACACACATGCACACATACAGCTACGGACCACTGTCCATGTGCACCCTTTGTTGCATCGAATGTGATTACAGTAAATGCCGTTCATTTAGTACAGCTTTAGTAAAAATAGGCTTAGTGATTCATCTTTTTAAGCATATACAACACTCACAGCTCTTTTCAGGTAGGTTCACATACGGTACACCGTCACGAAGCAGCTTTACAGAAATGTTAATTTTATCCCTAATGATCAGCTTGAAGAGATGAAGCAACAAAAACCTCCCTGAGGAAGGAAATCCTAAGCGGAACCAGACTCAGTAGGGAACCTATCCTTATCTGTGTGACACAAGATTGAGATTATGAATAATAAATAAATATAAATAATAATATAACATAAATGATGAAGTCTATCATTCTAAAGCTATCTCTTCATGGTTTCCCAAGTATTTCCAGGTTGTCCATGTGAATCCAACCTCAGCAGCAGAAAGCAGGTTCCAAATGACGAAACTACAACCAGAAGCGGTGCATAAAGACGAATGAAGTAGGTCTGGAAACAGAAGGGATTCAGATCACTGGTTTCTCAGGAGTAGCATGTAGCATCTAATTAATCAGGCTACATATCATTCCTCTAGAATAGCCAGTTTCAGTACCTCCTGCTATGATCAGAAACCCTCCGAATGACACTGGGAGTTTTGGGACACTATGTTTGGTGGATCAGATGCATAGTTACAAGATGGGGAATTACAGTAGCTTGTGCTCTGGGCCTCGGGACATGCAGTTTCTAAGAGGCTGACTGAACACTAGCTCAAGTATATAAAACACTTCAAGTTAATAAGCACAATTTATTCTCTATAATTCTAGTCAGTCTGTTGCAAAGGACCTAGAATTAACATGAAATTATACAGTCACCTACAATTTGCATGTGATGTTTATACTACAATTACACTTTATTTGCACAAGTGCTCAGCATCGCATAATTATCCCGTCAGTTATCCGCTTGCTTCTGTTGTTTCTGCTGTCTGTGGGCTGTCTTCAAAATGGAGTTACGCATACATAGTGAGGAGTTAATGGTGACAAAAATATAGAATTGTTATTGTGCATATCCTATACCAAATGTAAAGCAAACCTCTGAGTTAAACATACACAATGAAGATCATTCATTTGAGAGGTATGATCTCTTTATATCTCATGTATGAATGCTATTGGAGGTTACGGTTCTAAATTTCCCATCACATTTCACAGAATATGAAACTAAACTTTAAGTGCAGTATTGTAGACAAAACCACGTTGTCAGACCCGTAATGCTAGCGTTCATCCGGTCGCTTGCACGAGTGCTAAAAGAGAACAGGAGGATAGTCTGTACTGACACAACTCAAGTGTGAGCTAGTGGTTTTCATATTATTATCTTTATAAACATCTTACTTGTGTCTCCTTATACTACAATCTTATGCAGTGTTCTAATACAAGCTACAAAGTGTCACCAGAATCGGTGAGCACAGGGTTTATATTCACCCTTACATAAAAATGACATCATTAATTTATCATCACATTTATTTTATTATAACCAATACATGGTTATTTAACATTATCATTACCTTTGCGTTATTACTACAGTACCATCTTACATTACCATCATGTTATAACCCTTACAATCACATTATAATTATTAATACCATCATATTATTATTACCTTCCTATTACCATCGCAATTTTTTCATTGTTGCCTAGTTAATCTTTTATTTTTAATCAAATATTTGTTCACAAACAAAATGTTTGGGGAATAAGCAAAATGTGAGGAACCCTCCATAAAACAGTCATGAACGTGTTCATGCAGATATTTGACCAGGCATTTCCAAATCTTTGTAGCCAAACCAACCCCAACTGTACCCCAGGCCTTGATCCCCCTATGTTTATAAAGTAGGACGTCTGTAGCATTTCAACATCTTATAATGTCAGTAATGTGTAACAAATGTGACTATGAACCAAATTCCTTGCCCTGACTTACTTAGTCTACTGTGAATTGTAGGCTTGTATTTCTTGACACACCTTTTCAAAAACACTCAGGAGGTGTGTTGAAGAGGGCAGAGCTCTTTCCACTGTCACATCCAGATTTGAAGGATGCATTAGGAATAAAACACAAGCGGGTGTGGTGTTTAGAGGAAAATAATCCACTCTGGGGTGGTGCGATCCAGCCCAGTGCAAAGCCTGGTTTATGCTTGACTCATAACTTGTGCGTGTGTGTGTGTGTGTGTGTGTGTGTGCAAAAGAGGCGGCAACATGAGCTGCTTTATTCACACACATCGCCTGCGTATCGTACTTTATCTGGATGATTGAAAGTGACATCCACTATAGTTGGCACATCTGAGTCAAAACATCCCTGTCTGTCTGGTTTTCAAGTCAAGCTGCTTAGTGATTGCGTACCTGGCAATGTTAAACACACTGATGAGCTCTGTTTCACTTTAAAAATTTCCACCATCATGATTGCTGTCATGGGATGTGTCTCGAATTGAAAACTCTGACCCATTCTTAATTTAGAAAATCCCAAAAGAGACCTTTTGCAAAGAAGGCTGCAAGAATGTTTTTTAATATTCAATCATTAACCTTAATAGGAAAAGTGTTTTGTGTTAGTGCTCACAGTCTAGAATAGTACATATGTATGTGCTCTAAGAGGGATGAGTTGGAGCTGGATAAGGAATTTGTCAGAATTTGTGGTATAATTGCGATAAAAACATTCATGTCCGTTAGAATTTATATCTGTAAAAAAAAAAACTCTACACACCAGACACGTTTTGTGGATTATTTCAACTCGTTTCAAGATTATCTATGACCTCAGATTTGATTAAACGCAGTTGTAGCGTTTGCAAATAAACCTTTAAGAATCATCGTGTGATGCTTACAGTATGTTGTTGTAGTGTTGTATTTGTATTTGAAGAACTGGCTATGAACTGGCTACAAAACATACTGTCTAGGTTTGTAAAATGTAAAAATCTTTCCAAACATCTCATTTATAGTATAAGAGAGAACTGTTTCAAGCCTCGGTTTCCCCACTCTCATCCTATTTCCTCTCTCATTTTGTCTTACTCTTTCGTCGCCTACAGTGGCTTCATAAAAGTGGAGCCAGTAGACAAGCATCCTCCTTACTCAAACAGTTTTGTAATGCTGGTTTTGGCTGTACGTGACGCACAATTCCCATTTTGACCCATCTTCCTGGAAACATTGTCCATGCCCCATCACATCCTATTTGGTTAAGACAAAGCAGCTCCTTTGCTTTGAGTTTTATAGTGAGTTTTAGCCATATGTGCGTCTAAGTTATCATTTCATTGCCATGTATTCTGTCTGATGACGCAGTAAACGTCTGAGTATTTAATGCAATATTCGATCTGTCTTATCTCCTAAAGTCGCTTTTTTTGACCATCACAATTAATAGTAAAGATTGCATTGCAAAAGGACAGACAATCAGTAATGATCATATCAGAATGGTTAGGCTTACCACTGATTCTTCAGATATTCAGAACCTTTTGTGTTTATTCCACTCCATATATCAACCTTATATGTACACAAACAATGTCTGGTGTAGGGTTAATGACTTTAAATTAAAGAATATGGACAAAACAAGCACATATTTGCAAGAAGAATTATACAGGGGGTTTAAAAGTCTGTTTAAAGACAAGAAAATTTCAAAACTTTTTTTTTTTTGAGGTTATAGAATGTTTTTAATTTTTAAAACAAACTTTGCACTATTTCTATGTCCCTACTTGAATGTAAGCAAAGGTGTGATATCGACAATGCTTTGTACAAAAAGCTTAGATTATCCTAAGCATGTGTTAAAAGCCACACTGTTAGTAAAGCAAAAAGGGGAGCGAATACTAAGATACTATGATACTGAGACAAAGATTCTAGTTTTCAAGTTATCGTCAGTGATTATAAATAGTAATAAAAGTCGTATTAAGTTCGAGAAGAAACGGTGAAGCAAGGACAATAAACACAGAGAATGGACATAAAGCAAAAGCAGGCAGACTATAGGCTTATTAGGGTAACACAAAACAGGTGTGACTGATCAGTCGGGCATGTGACATGGTGGTCATGTTATGTGCTGGGTCTGATGAGTTCAGCACCAAATTCAGTATAAACATGACATCATTATAAAACGCTATTGGTTAAAACGATCGTATTCACCAGACAGCAATTATGCTCCTAGCAAAGACCATAAACATATCTGTCAATGCAATTGGATTATAGTATGCAGATGGAAATTCACAAAACCACAACTAATCATCTCCGGACAGGTGAGCCAAGGTTTCCCAATGTGTGCTTTCAGACTAATGACTAATGATAAGGAAAAGGATGAGAGAAGAGATGCAGGGTGACCTGAAAACAGCAGAAAGAACAGTAAGAGAACAATAGACACTGAAGTGCACTGTAGGCATCTCCATACCGACAACAAAACAAAAAAAAAAAGAAAAAGGAATCCAAATTTATTTGGAACAATGTATTCTAGTCAGACAATACAATAACAGAACACAACAAAATCTAGAATAATTTAGCTTTTCATGTTCAGAGATAGAAGGGTTGATCCCCAGAACATCATCCCCACATTCAAGCATCATGACACAGGGCTGCTTTTCTGACAAATGTCCAAATACTTAATTTAAATAACAGCTAATATTTCTGAATGCTTCTCTTGAATTTCTCTATATTGTGTATGCACTGTGAAATGACAGTATATGTTCATGCAGAGGTTCAGTTACAATGTACACAATGAATCATGGACTGCAAACCGATTGCTCCCTACCATGTTCTCAAAGAGCAGGCCAAAGCTTGAACAATCTATTGCCGCTATCAGTAATCGCCATTTTTGGCACCACATGCATTTTTCCAGTCCAGACCCTTTATACATTTTTTTCATTTTCTTTTTTTTTTTTTCCTTGTTACTTTTTTTGTTCATATTTTAGTTGGACAAGGAGTTTGGTTGATACCATTATTGTAAAATCAGATATTAAAGCTTTATCATTCCTCAAATTATTTACAGTGGCAACAGGAGCCCCTTATATCTCCATCAGTGTGACGGCTAACTCCACCGTGCCGTGGATTGAACGCCTGGGTGAGCAACAGTGAAACAGTCAGAAATGACTCCACAGCCGCAGAGTACGTGTGATACCCAAAATGTCCCTCCCCTGTAAGTAAATGTAGCCATAATGCTCAACAGAGCTGAATACGTAAAATACAAGATAATGATCAATAGCAAAAATAAATAAATAAATAAATTAAAACCTCTCCACCTGCTGACGTCATGTTTTTAATCCGGCTCATTAAGAAGAACAAATTGAGGAAAATTTGCAAAGTCATTTACTATTTATGTGCCATTAAAGTAATCTCTTTAATATAACAGATAAAGATTTTGTTTTCTTCAGGTCACAAAATGCACTTCTGGAAAAAAATACAAAAAAGATATAGGATGTGAGCATCACAAACTGACACTTAAACAGACATGGATTTTGTATTGAGGTAAATTTAGCTCTTGATGAAAGTTTGAGTATGAAATCATGAGTATGAGAATCATAAGTATGAGAATCATGACATATTTCACAAGAATCCTATCTACTTGGATTTCCCAGATTGTTGCAAGGTTACATTTGAGCTGTACAGAAACCTCTAATGTATTCATTTTAACCATAATCTCTAATGTATTTTATAATGAACTGGGTTTTAGAAATAATTATGACTTTTGGGATCATTAGAGCATGTTGAGATCACAACATTGGCAGCGGACGGAGTGTGAGAGACAGACAGCTGGTTGAAATTTATTACCTTTTTAAAAAAAAAAAAAAAAACACTAGTGTCGGGTATCGTTTATTCAATCCTGCTTTGCTGACGCATCCAAAACCCGTCATCAGGATTGGTGAAATATAATAACAGGAGTAATACGTACAGTAGGACTGGGCCTAGCTACCGTCTTGATCATTCATTTTTCAAAATGTCTTTGGAGATGAAAGCAGACAAAGCATACGATGTAAAATCAAGGAATTTTACTGTCGTTGTGGTTTTATTTTTTATTTGCTTCCTTTTTTTCAAAGAAACATTTTGTTGCTTGTCACTCGTATGTATAATATTTATATGTTTATAATAAAAGCTCATGCTATAACACTAGGCCTTTAATCATTTCATAACAGTAACAGTGAGTTAAGAAATGTGAAAATCGCAAATGAAACTTGAGGGGTTTAAACCGTTCTTCTACAGGCCCGGGTCTCCCAATCACTTCCAGCTGTTAAAGTTCTGAATGCAAGGTTTTTTTCCCCCTTTTGAACAGCAGTCACCCATTTATTCTGTGCTTTAGTCATACACCTCCACTACTGACTCACCAGAGCTGGAAATTGGCCTAGAGCGTTTCAATTTGTTACATTTTCAAGATCAACCAAGCCACTGCAGTCTATACACAATTTATTTGAGAAACAAACAATTAGGAAAAAAGCTTAGATAAAATAAATTAATTGTGCTTAGAGTTCCCAATTTCCATCAAAGTTTATCCTAAAATTACAGCCTCTGCTATTATACCGTACATGCATGATAAATCTTAATTAAATGAAATTTCAAAAGTGCAGACGCGTCTATTCTGTGTCTATGGATTCTCAAAATATTAAACACATTTGTAGACAAGAGCTGATGGATAGACAGTGTATGTACGGCAGAGTCCTGCATTTTCCCAAAACATTTAAGATTTTCCATAAAAACCTTATATGTCCTACCATTGGGATTTGTTTCTGTAACAAATGATGTTTCCTATATCTTCATAATACCTATGTCACCTTATGGATGCCAAAACGCAATCCCAGTAGTAGTGCAGCGGAATAGTAAAGCAAACCATCCACATGCATCTTCTTAATACCTTAACGCTGCTATGTGCACAGACCTCCTGGTCCCTTGTTTTGGCAAGACACCTGGAAGGCCAAGTAAGTATATATAATTCCTCTGGTCTATCACAACTGCCTCTTCTACTTTACAGAAAATTATTAATTGTCTGTCTTTCGTCTCTGTGCAATCTTTTTCTCTGAGAAGGCTCTGGGAGATCTTGGCTTCTGTGGAATCACATCGGAGCAATTAGTTGGGTCATTTCATCTGCTTTCAGTGATATACTATACATACTGTACTGTACAGCAGGTAGAGATTTCTTGAACACATCTCTTGCATGAGCAAAGATACATTTAAGATCATTTATAAAACCTAAAAAGAAATTTAATATCAATATTATTACACTCATGGGCAGTAAATTTAAGGACTCTTTATTAAAGTACAGTACAAAATCACTTCCAAATAACTATAATTGTAATTCGTAGACAATAATTTGTGTGTGATGGTATTAAAAATATGTAAATAAAAAAAAAATAATTTAGTAGTTCTATAGCATTAAAGATGATTAGTCCAAATAATTCATCATCTTAAATGCAGTAAAGCAATTTTCACTACCTTCTACATCCTTTACTAGCTAAAGTTGCACTTTTTAAAAAATTAGATCCAGGAAATCCTTGTAAGGAATTCTCCATTTGAAACTGTCCAAAGTTCTGCAAACAAGATAGTGTCACTATTACAGTATGGGACATGGTTACATCATTTCAGCTGTTTTCATACTGGCCTGAACTTGTATGTCTCCCTTGAAGGAACCACCTGCAGCTTCCCACCTGTGCAGCAATAAGCCCATGGCAGCTGTGAGTGAGGAAGATCAGAGTGTGTAGTGATGACAGGGCAGAAGGCTAATTGAAGGGGATCATAGAACCCTGGAAAACCTCGTGATATCAGAGTGTCCAAATGCTGCAAATGTGCAGCTGTTCAGGTCAGAACAAGCTTGAGCTGGAAATGCTGCTAATGCTGACCTATCAAATCTCAAGCTCAGAAAATCCACATCGATGCGAAGAAGTGAAGTTAATTACACTTGCATACTATATGTCAGATATGTGAAAGCTACAGTAACTATATGGCATGGACGTGCAATATCTGATATATCAGACTCGTAAAGAAGGAAATTATAAAGGAAGCAGCCTTATAAGGTGACAGTTGTGAAAGCTGACTATATACAGTAGCACATATCATGCTCTTAAATAATTATTCTTACTTAAAATTTTGTTTCATACTAAAGTCACAATCCTTCCAGGGTGAAGCAAAGGACAGAGGAGTGCTACTGTATATGTTGCAGATGTGAGGACACCTGGGTCGTCAAGCTGACAGCAAAAACGCTGGACAACTGTAGTAATGATCTGCTGAGCTTCCCAGGTTTGAGCCATCAGTAGTAAACCACTGATCCCTGCATTGTCATCCTGTTTTTAGTCAATAGAAATGTGTACATTTACTTTTTAGCTCTAGTCAAGAGCTCTATGCATACAGTACAGGATGA
>NC_062525.1:22698312-22743312 GCF_022655615.1 Tachysurus fulvidraco
GCCATCAATTGAAAATAAAGACAGGATATATTCAATGAATATTAATTTAGTTTAGAATATTAACATTTTCACAAGTGAACTGTTCAGTCGCTTGACTTAGATTGGACAAAAGGAAACAACAGAGCATTTTGGCAAAATAACAAAAAAGCATGATGCTAACTCTATTCCTCACCTTCGTTTACAACAAAGTACATAGCATTCTAGATGCTTAACAAAGGCAAGGACTTGCTTCTTATTTTTGGCCTGAATTCTGTATTAGTAGACATTATTGAGGGAAAAAGACCTGATTACAGACCTTTTGTAAAACAGGCTGATTGTGTTCCTTTTGTAGTGAGTGTGTTTGAGTGCAATGTATTTTATTCAGACAGGAACCCAGGAACCAGCAGGCTGCTATTAGCTTACTGCCTGTGTATATGGAGCCTGTAATATCTTTATTTTCTCTCTGAAGAGCTGAACAAAGAAATAACAATGATGGAATGTCCAGCCAGATCCTAGTGCCAAGTAAAACTGCAGCAGATGTCTGAGAAGGAATCTCACTTACTCTTCTTGCCTTTGGAGAATTTCACCTTGTGAAGGAGCTAAGCGGGGGATGCTAAAGCATGTAGTGAAGGCTTTTGTCTGAAACTGACCAGTCCCTCCTGGGTGATGCCAGTGGGCTTACTGCATCTTAAAATCTAACTATTCTCTGAAAGCTATAGGGAGCTTAAGTGAAAGTGCAGTAGTGCAGATGGATAGCAATGAGAGCAAAGAATATTTTGTAACAAACCACAACAAAGTCGCTCTCTACAGAAAAGCCAGCCAGAAGTCCACCAGACTAAACAATACAATTTGCTCCACCAAAACTCTATTAGACACAATAGACTAAGTGGTTTTTGAAGATTCTGGGTAGTTCTGTGGAGTTTTTTTTTATATATATATCAGTGTCTGCCAAACAAATGAAGATAATTGTTAACCCCATTTTCACAAATTAGCATCTGGTGCACTAGGCTTCAGTCATGCCAGAAATTATGCTACTGACTAAAGTGCAGTGTTTTTGACTAAACCAATTACAAACAGTTGAGCAAAAAATACTTGTGGATTTAAAAAAAAAATGCAAGCATTACAAAATTCAAAAGAAAGATTGTTTTTTTCCAAACAATCTTTTGCTTTCTTGCCCTTTCTAAGGCTCACAGTTGGCCTGGGAATAGTAGGAGGAACTAAACCAAACATGCCTTAGCTCATAATGTCCCATACTGTTACTCCAAACATTGGGTCATCCCAAGTGAGGTAAAAATGAAAGGTCAAGGGATGAGGCTACAACTTCTAAATAGTGCCTTGGCGTCGCTACACCAATGTTATCCTTCCATTACTTAAATCTCTTAGCTGCCTGGCTCCAATCTCCATTCTGAAAAGCTTTAAACTACCTGAGGGAAAGTGGTGTGAGATTTCACTTCCCTGCTGGTGACTAGAAATGGAAAATCGCCTACACGTTATGGATATGAGGCTTCTAGCTTCAAAAACCTAGTATATTAGTAGAACCATAATAATTAGTGTGATATTCTCTTTCTCGCAGTTACATTGCATACAACATGTTTATATGTATGAGCTACTGTAACTTGCGATCCTTATTTAGACAGCCAATTAAAACTTTGATTAATTTATCCGTCTGACATACTGATCACCAAAGTCTATCATAGGGACACTGGGAAAAAGGTGGGAATACACAAGGCACATTGGGACAATTTAGCACAGCCATGTTTTTGGAATCCTGGAGGAAACTGTACATGTACACGGGGAGAACATTCTAAATGACACAGATAGCAACCTGAGGTTCAAACTAGGAACCCTGGTGCTACACCGTGCCAGCTGATACATTTTACCATTTTAATGGATTATAGCCTAAAGCTTGACATATTCAATAAAATTATACCATGATTTTAGGGTGCTTTTTGATTGTTATATTAAGATGACCAGGTTTTGGATGATTTTGCACATCAAAAAACAACAAACGAACAAACAATATGCAGAGAAATTATTTTTATCCGAAGTGAGTTAAAAAAAAATAAAGAAAGAAAAGGAAACAAAACAATTTCCCCATGCTGCAGTGGCCACCGTTATGCCCTACTAATTTTTACAGTACGGTTTATTGGGGTGGCCAGTAGGGGCACATATGGTAAAGCATCTGAACATCTATCCCAGGCGTCCCTCAGACTCAGCGTTGAGCCGGTAGCTGCTTGAAGAAGAGACCAATTGCAAGGTCATCACTAGAGAAGCATGAAATCTTCCACCTGGGAGATTGAAGGGTTGTATGATATGCTACAATACAAGAATTCTCCTTTCCCCACATCCTAAACCTCATATTAAATTTTCTCTTGTGGCTCATTACCACCTCTTGCTGAAAAAGTAAGTTTATAAGCTTTCACCCCAGTAATCGCAAGCAACCTCAAAGATTTTACGAGCAAGAGAAATTCTGGAAAGAAAGCAAAGGCATCCATCAAGTAAAAAATATCACTGTATTTTTTTGCAGTCGATTGCAAAAACAATCCCTTTTGCTACTCTTAGCAGTAGTGTTATGGTCTATGTGTCTCCTCGGGAGCACCGTTTTAATGGTTCCCATCAAAATTTCATTCATTCATCTGAGGATAATCTATCACTCTGAGTAGAGGTCTGGATAGACTGTGTTCACTTTTAAAAAAGGAAAGGTAAATACGTTTTTGACACCGTGTGAATTCATGCGCAGGAATGACTGAATTTTAATGTAGTGAAGTGCTCTAAATGACAAATATTTAAGCATCTTGATATAAAATACTAAATTATTCTGGTGGTATGGTGGAGGGCACTGGTAGCTCAAGTGGATATAAAAAGAAAGAATTTAACTGTGCTGTACTGTATATGTGACAAAAATGAAGGCTACGTCTTCTTCTATATTTTATAACTTGCTCACTTTCTGTTTGGTTTCTTCATCGGCTGCTTATTTTTATCCATTAATGCCTGATTGACGACTGCCTGAGCTTTAGTCTGTCTCTCATTTTGAGTATTGCTGAACTTTGTTGTTTATTTGAGTCATTTTAATAAAAAAACAAAACATGCGTCGGTCTGTCTGACTGCATGACATCACTTAGATAACCACATGGAAAATATCACAGTAGCACCAACACCATGTCCTTTTTAGTAGCTAGTTTAATATTTCGTGGGCATTTATACCAAGTGTGTTTTTATATGTCTTGTTTTGTATGATGTGTTTTTTCCTCCCTTCCTTTTTTCAACAGACTCCCTGAATATTACTTCCACCTGTGTCTTGCTCTGGTGTTGCCTCAATCTGTGTGTATGCACGTCTTTGTTTGGATTTTGTTCACAAAACTTCATATGTGTCTAATCCGAGCCCTAGTCTTTTGTGGTTATGTTAGTTTCAGGTTGTTAACTCCAGCCTACCTAGTTAGAGAACAACTGTGGGTTTGTATTTTTGTTTTAAATGTCAGCCTGTATTCTGGAGTCTGGTGATTCTTGGAAAAGACCTAATCAAAATGATTATACAAATACATCTCATATAAACTCTGGCTCTCCTCTTAAAAATTGGTTCATCCTTTTTTATTTGTAGAGGTATTTGTGATGCTATTTAAATGTATTTGTATTACCTTAACAATATAGTAACTCACAGCTCCAGATTTTTGTACATTCTACCTGTGTTCATGCAGGTTTCCTCCAGGTTCACTGGTTTCCTATCATTGCACAAAGGCAGGTGGGTGGAAAGGGTTTCATCCATAATATGTATGATTTAATTATTTAATGAATCAATGTGTGTGAAAATGCTTTTTTTTTAAACACCCGTGATAAACAATTGCAAGGCATGATTATTTTAAACATGACATGACACAATACTGAAATTGCATTACTATTATTGTGCATTACTAGACCTAATTCAAGGGGGGGAACGGTGGCTTAGTGGTTAGCACGTTTGCCTCACACCTCCAGGCATGTTCTCCCCGTGCCTCGGGGGTTTCCTCCGGGTACTCCGGTTTCCTCCCCTGGTCCAAAGACATGCATGGTAGGTTGATTGGCATTTCTGGAACATTGTGCGTAGTGTGTGAGTGAATGAGAGTGTGTGTGTGTGCCCTGCGATGGGTTGGCTCTCCGTCCAGGGTGTATCCTGCCTCGATGCCCGATGATGCCTGAGATACAGGCACAGGCTCCCCGTGACCGAGACGTTCGGATAAGCGGTAGAAAATGAATGAATGAATAGACCTAATTCAATTATTCACACATTTTTGTCTCTTCTCAGTTCAAATGACTTGTACTTACAAATGGACTGCTTTAGTCATTTGGGCTTATTTCCCACTTTGATATTTAACATTTTAGTGAGCTCCTTCATCTTTGCAGTGTGTTTTAGCACTAATGGATGACTAACTGTCAGCAAGCACTTTGTAAGGGCTTCTCTGGTTACATAATTGGCTTACAACAAGAGGAGCTGTTTGATATTTGTTTTCTTTGGTGGGCCTTTATTGGCTCCAGGCAATGATCAAGTTCAAAAAAGTAACAAGCCACTGTCAGTCGTGGGGGTTTTACTTTGCATTTATCTTGGCTGCCAGATACATTGCACTTCAATGACACTGTGCAGACAGTTCCAGCTTTTTGTTTTACCACCATCCATCTCCTTGCCTGTCTCACTTTCTCTTTCCCCCTTCAGAGAATGACAAGTTCAAAATATGTGTCTCTCTCTTTTATTTTTTTCATTCTCTTAAGTGTATAGCAGATTGCCACCCTGTTGTGAGGTCTCATACTGCTATGACATACCTTATAAACCTCAATATACTATTTAGTCCCAATGAGGGATCAACAATAAAAGCCCGGTTCTTGCCCTGTAGCGTAGTAAACTCCACAGAGGCAACAAAGAGTGAAATTCATCACTGTCTGATCGTTTGTGCTTGCCTTTCCTTTCCGTTCTTTGGTTTCTCCACTATTCCAGACAACGTACGAGTGTGTGAAAGACTAACAAACAATCACATTCAACTGTGATTTACATGAATGGTTATATCTTTACTACACTAATGAGACATTCTATATGAAATGTCAAATCATCATCTGTCTCATGTCAGGCTTCTTGCCAAATCCTGTAGTGGATTAACATTCTTTCTAAATCTGATTTCAGTATACAGTCCCTCATAGTAAGTGGTATGAGGATTTTTGTCATACATACAGTATGAACAATGTATATGGCTAAAACTTGACCTCATTTAACAGATCTGAAATCTGACTGACAAAGTAGATGATGAATTGCAGACCATTATCGATAGCTCCTCAACACACCACTACCTGCGTCAACAAAATACAAGTGAATAATTCTCAGAATTAAGTGAACCATATTGTTCCATCGACTATATCTATAAAGCTCATTGTGTCAGTTTTAAATGGTTTGCTTTCCTGCTGGAACACAGAAGTGTGTATACATGTAACATGTAACATCAGTCAGATTGCAACCTGACAGATCTTTAAGTCATATACAGACACCATATAGAACAAAACTTGCAGCTAGTATAGTTTTGAGTGGGTTTTTTTCTGTGTATATTGATCTTATGAGTATACATGTAACATGTCTGTGTTTAATCTAACTAGCTAATACTGTATGGCTATATCGCAAGCATGTGATGGCCCATGACCTAACAACATATATATATATATATATATATATATTCTGCGTGTGTGTGTGTATATATATATATATACACTCATTATATATATATAATGTATAATGCAACATCAAGGATCGATAATGCCATGATATTGTAAGGTTTTTGCACAGTATTTCACCATTCACATTTCACCAGATTTTTAAAGCCATCATGAGTCAGGAGCTGGTAAAACACAGGGAGGGGAGAGCTAGTGTTTAATTTATCTCCTACAGTTTTATCATGATGTAAGTATATACTGTAGCTATACAATGCAATTCATCTGTCATAATAGTAAAGATTGTAGTATAGTAAAGATCACTCAGAGATAACTATTGCAGTGAAAGAAACTGATGCTCCAAATTGCCTGGCTGTGAGAAAGCCTTTATAAATGCATACAATAACCCTGAGGCATCCAGAACAACTGCATGATTATCACTCACACTTCATAAAGTTAGCGTTGAAACAGACATATTACATCTGAATTCTATTTGTTGTATTCCTCAATTTGATTAAATACAAGGAAGCCCACTGGCTGTAAGTTAGTTAGTTAGTTAGTTAGTTAGTTAGTTAGTTAGTTAGTTAGTTAGTTAGTTAGTTAGTTAGTTAGTTAGTTAGTTAGTTAGCAAGTCTATTTCTATAATACAGATTTACAGATTTATACGTCGTGTGAAACTATTCGTTTATATTTTAATAAACAAATAGTTTATAAAAATGTTTATAACTTTACAGTATATTTGTTTAAATGTATAAATGTTTATATTATATTTAGTCAGGCAGGGAACCTCCAAACTGTGCTGGCTTCCAGACTTACAGATCCACAGTCTGGCTTCTCTGCTGCACAGCTATTATTCTCTATCGCTCTCAACATGGCATAAGATGATTTTTGCATGACACCAAAATAAACACTAAGGTGGTGGTTGTGTTTATTGGTAGAAGCTGCTGTGCAAGAGTGGTGACAGGTACACATGGGCAAGGACAAGGGCAGAATCCCAGATCCATCAGCACTTCACTAAAAATATCCTTGCCGGCCTTGTTACAAGCCGTTGCTTCCCTCACCTGTCCCCCATGTCAGTCAGGGTGGGTTTGTTGGAGCAGATGGTGAACTGCTTGAATCACACCTAAGGATGACGACATGGGTAAAAGTTGCTCAGGAACACTGCTGACAACCCAACAACCAACTTCCAATGGAAAAGTCCAAATGCCTGAACATTTTTTTCCAGATGTTTTCACTGACTGTAATTTTATTTGAATAGGTTTGTGAATGTGAATCCAACATAGGAACATTCATTCATTCATTCATTCATTCATTCATTCATTCATTCATTCATTCATTTTCTACCGCTTATCCGAACTTCTCGGGTCACGGGGAGCCTGTGCCTATCTCAGGTGTCATCGGGCATTGAGGCAGGATACACCCTGGACGGAGTGCCAACCCATCACAGGGCACACACACACACACACACACACTCTCTCATTCACTCACACACTCACACACTTTTTTTCTTTTCCAGAGATGCCAATCAACCTACCATGCATGTCTTTGGACCAGGGGAGGAAACCGGAGTATCCGGAGGAAACCCCCGAGGCACAGGGAAAACATGCAAACTCCACACACACAAGGCGGAGGCGGGAATAACATAAGCACATGCAGATTAAAATAAAAAATATACATAAGTGCTGGCATAGCAATACCAAAAAAGAGAAGACATGATAAAGGAAGATGAAAGTATGGTTTTGGAACATTACCTTGGCCTACTTAATGGTTGCCTTCACACTGGATGAGGATGGGATCCTTCTGAGCCTGATATCTCTCAAGATTTTATCCTTACATAGTTTTTCCTTGCCACAATCACCTCTGGCTTGTTCATTACATATAAATAAATTTAATTGAATATTAGTAAATCATCATCTTCAGTATGCACCTGGGCAGCATTGAGGTGGATCTGGAGCCTATATTCGATATGCAGGTAGGCACACACACACACACACACACACACACACACACACACACACACACACACACGCACGCACACGCACACCGAGGAGTAATATAATATAGCCAATTCACCTACCTGGGTGTGTTAGAGGAAGGAGGAAACCAAAGAACCTGTATGAACCAGACATATCCAGCTTGGACCTTGGAGACATGAGGCAGCACCTCTATCAACTGTTCTGTCACATTAATTATACTGTAATAGTTTCTGTGTTGTACTCGTCGTTTTATCATTTGAAAGGACTGGAATGAAACACTACTGTACCTGTTTCTCTCTTATAATGTCCCTGGCTAGCAGAGAGTGAATCAGGTTTTTTGAGAGGCTTTATGGAATCATCCTCTTCTCTGTCCTGACACCAAGCCTTATCCTTCATCCTGATATTACGTTCTGTTGTTCTTTCTCATTATTTTAATTCTTATGTTCTAGTATTACGCGATGCAAGGGTAGCTATTTACATGTCTTTTTTAAAGCATTCAGCTCCTCCCTTGCAAGACAAACTACTGCTTGTTATCGAGCCAAGTAATTGCAGGTAACAGAGGCCCTACATAAACCCACCCGAGGCTGAGGTTATGCACTTCATGGAGAATTGACTTTATATTGGCTCACATAAAGCACTGCTTGCTTTCCCAAAGCGGGTTACTATGGCAGCAGCTAAACTGATGTGTTTCTTTCCTTCCTCTTTGGAGTCAGCACTGAGATGGTCACAATCCGGTCAGCATGGCTTTTGGCAAGAGCTTGTAGGTGCGCTCAGAAAAGTGCTCCACTGAGGCTTTTTGGATCATTAATAAAACGTAATTGCAGCTAGCCAAGCTGTTATCGGCTTTTCCTTCAACAAGCCACGCGGCATGAAACTCAAGATCCGCCGCTCGTTTAGGCCGTGTTGGTCAGTGCAGCATTTGTATAAACACTTTATAAATCCTTCATATGAGGTTGTAGGTGCTCGTCAGCCTGGATCTTTTTTCAGGCTTATTTTAAAAAAGAGGCCATCTTAGATGTTTCATGAGGTTTATTAAAGAACTGACAAAAAAAACAAAAAACTGCAGCCTGATTTTAAAATTTTTGATTTAGCTTTTCTGAATTATGGCCTTTGTCTGTCCTAAGGAAAATATACATGTTTCATTTCAGGGGAAAAACAGAGACCGTGGAGGAAACGGTGCCAGCCACACAGAAATCCGGGGCTGTTTGGCAGGAAATTCCTAATCCGTTTTTCAGACGATAGCATCCTAACTGTACATCACCCCAACCTTGTAGACTGGAGCCAGGAACAGGTCTGCAAGTCCGTGTAAACATCGGTGTGTTACCACTGGGTGAATAAGGCATTTATTTATTTTATACTATTTCTCTTTGTTGTGTAAAGAAATTTGAAATGAGAATCACGATGAAGGAGCGACATCTTAAACTTCTCTCAACAACTCTTGAAAATTCACATCTTTATTAGTTATTTTTAAAGACTAATAGAGACATAATTTGGAATTCCGTTTAAATGTTCTTACTTCACCACTGACCTCCAATGCACAAACCTGGTGTGTAAAGTTCAGGCCAAGCAACAAGGGGCCCGTTAGGTAATCAACACCACATCAAGGCATGAGACGAAAGGAAAAATATAGCTTTACAGAATAATATAAAGTTTTATAGCTTATATCTTCCATATGTATTTAAAATACCCTCCTCTTTCAGCTATGATGGATACTTGCCATTGTGAAAGATGAGAACTGTGCTGTCATTGGATAACAGTCATCAGATGTCATGGTGGCTAGACGGAAGACGTGGACACTAGAATTCTGTCCTGTGATGAGATCAGAGTTGATCTGACAATGCATACTATTCAATAAATTCAGTTTCAGATGCTTATTCTGGAAAAAGCTATGAGAATTATAGCCACACTTTATCTGTGCAAATGAACTGTTTAATTCGTGTACAGTTGTCCTTGCTTGTTTACTGGTATTTGTGCAATGTTAAAAGACGTTTTTGTTTATCGCATTTGCTTATTGTTAGAACATATGGTACTGTTTACTAAAGTGGTCATGGTTATGCTTGACGTCCAATCCAGGCTGTGCTCTGCACACTGAAAACTCCCAAGTGTCCTCTTTGTAGATGTTGGATTCTATGTATTTACAGTAAAATGCTCTAGTGGTAATTCGGTGATGTACTTTACCTCCAGTCCACATCCATGTACACAAAGCCCCCTCCCATAATCTACAATGGCTTGTACAGTGGTATAAAACTGGTACTGCCGTATAACTGATTTGAACTGATTATATAAAGATTTCAGGACGTCCACCCATTGGTTAATTAGTATGGAAATGTCCAGCTTTTAGAAAATGAATTAGACTAAATAAAATATCTTTTGACTTACAAGCTATTTTGCAGTGGCCAATAAAATGGTGTTGTCATTCTTATTTCCAGGCTCTGGATACTGTCTGATCCCCTACTGTATGTTCATCAGATTCCTCGCTCCAGATAGGTGACTCTTGTGTGTGTGTCTTGCTTTTATCTTTCTCACTCCCTGGCTTCCTAACCACAGTTATCCTGACCAGAATAATGATGCTGACAGTGATGATGGTTTGTGGCACTCCCATCAGATGCGAGTTCAAATCTGAACACCACCAAGCTGCCACAGCACTACTCAGCAACTAAGCTACTCAGCTGTGTAAAAAAAATTGTGATAAATGTAAATTGTTCTGTATAATGGGGTTTGACAAAATGTGGGGGGGGGGGATCAGAATTTTGTGT
Organism: Tachysurus fulvidraco; assembly: GCF_022655615.1. NCBI lineage: Eukaryota > Metazoa > Chordata > Actinopteri > Siluriformes > Bagridae > Tachysurus > Tachysurus fulvidraco. The sequence continues at coordinate 22,708,685 of NC_062525.1, forward strand.
GAAATATAGCACAGAATTCTGCTATGTTTGTATTACTGAGCAGTATGGTGGTAGTATAGAGACATGGTCTTTTGGTCTTGTCTAATGATTGATAGAAGGGATGAAGAATGATATTTAAGTTATCTAATTATATTTAATGAGAATAATAAATCAGTGCACCATTAAAGCAAAGAACTCACTCACTCATTTTCTACCGCTTATCCAAACTACCTCGGGTAACGTGGAGCCTGTGCCAGGCGTCATCGGGCATCAAGGCAGGACGGAGTGCCAACCAATCACAGGACACACACACAATTTTTCCAGAGATGCCAATCAACCTACCATGTATGTCTTTGGACCGGGGGAGGAAACCGGAGTACCCGGAGGAAACCCCCGAGGCACGGGGAGAACATGCAAACTCCACACACACAAGGCGGAGGCGGGAATCGAACCCCTGACCCTGGAGGTGTGAGGCGAACGTGCTAACCACTAAGCCACCGTGCCCCCCTAAAGCAAAGAACTATTGACCATAATAAAATATAACTAGACTAGATTTAACATTGAACCTTGTAGAGTTAAGTGCAGTTGTTGCCTCACAGCTCTGGCAATTCCATGCAGTTTGGCTTATATCCCAGTGTTAACAGGATAGAATGAAGATGAATGAATGAATGAATGAATGAATGAATGAATGAATGAATGAATGAATGAATGAATGAATGAATGAATGAATGGTTGGATAGGGAAATGGATTTACCAAAATGTATATTAACAAGATAAAGTCAAAATCTACAAGACCTAGACCAAAAATAGACCGATAGCAGTAGAAGTGATTACTAATACAACTGCTTGAAACAGGGCTCTTCAAAGCAATATAGATAATATACTGTAGATAACCCAAGGCAAGACTGCAAGGAATGATGCAAATGCAAGCACATGCCAGGTGCAATCATGATATGGTTTAAAAAAGACATTCTTTTCTGAAAGAAATTTAGGGGTATTATATTGTGGCATTTCAGAAATTAGTTGAAGTGGTTTGAAGTGGAAATTAGTTTTAATATGGAAAAATTAAGGTCCAAAGTTTTTTTTGTTTTCTTTTGGGTTTTTTTTTTCCTCGGTGCTTTTCCAGAAAGCATGAATGCCTTATGCAGTCTTTTAGGGCAACTTTTAGAGAAACTACTGGACACTCAGTGCTCAGCTGCTCACTGTGTTTGCACCATCCTGTTAAGTCTGTGCACTGTGTCAGGGGGTAACGGAGACAATGTCCGTTGTCCAAAGTCCACCACAACCCTTTTACTAACTGACTCTTTTCTATAATGTTTAATTGGATGTAAAAAAAAAAAAGTATCACATTTTTACTGTCTCCTTCTAATAGCACAATTAGAAAAGGAATGTGTAATGTCAAGAATAATCAGTGTTGGGATTTTGGCCTCCAGTCTGCAAACAGATATAAAGGTGAAGTGATTTATAAGTTGATCTTCTCTTCACTCCCATTTGATCCCATTTTCATATCTCATTCTGTTACAGATGGTAAGCCAATTATTTATTTACTTACATTTACAAAGTTGCTGTCTTGGTATTATAATGAACACAAATGAAACTAACACAAATGTGCAGGAATCATTTACAAACTTACACAGAATACAAAGCTTTTACCAAGCATTGTTTTCCACTTCTCTCTGAATATATTAAGCAATCTGTACAGTATACAGTATGCCTTCGGTGTGTATTTCTTGAGCCACAGGTCTTTTACACAAAGACTTCCAGCTGCCTTAAGGAACTATTCAGAAACCTGGGGCAGTGTCCCAATCCATTTAGGACTTACACTAACCATCCCTGTATTGTTGTTTTAGCTTAACACTAAAGAATATGCTATATACCTCTCCTAGGCAACTTGCTTGTTTTACTGCACGGCCTCCCAGCTTTGTGTTTCTTTGTGGAATTGAAGCCACCCTTACACAGAATGGATTTTAGGGTCTAGTGGAAACCGAAACACACAAGCTTGTTCATGTATAGACCACACACATGCATGTAGAATCGTATAGCTTTTACAAATATGATACATAAAAACTTACTTAAGATTTTTTATCAACACATTGAGGTTTAAAGAACATTATTCTTATGCAGTCTTTCTAAAGCTTCTTTCATTACTTTTACATTCAAATAACACTCTTCAAATGTTACTTGTACCCCAACCTGTGAAAATACTATACACTGTGGATCAGGGAAGCGCTAAGAAAGACATAATTTACTCTTCATAAAGACCCCAAAACACACGTACACAATCTCTGTGTACGTATGTTTTGGGGTCTTTAAACTCCTCAACTCCTAGGCACTAAATTTCAAGCCCAGTACATTCAGTAAATGTATTAAAAGCACAGTGTCTGGGGGATTATTTTATTACTACAAAGAGCTAAAAAGAGATTTTGTCAAAGTTTTTACATTGTGTTTTTTCTGTTGACCTAAATTGGAATTATGTTTTATATTCTTTATACTGTTAGTTATTCAGCTTGGTTATAGTTATAAATAAATAATATCCAAGACAGTAATAACTATTGAGATGTTCAGTGGACCCCAGCAGTATTCCTACAGAGGGTTGTAGGAAACTTGGAGTCTATCCCAGGGAAATCTGGGCACAAGGTGTTTGAACTGTGTACCAACCCATCACATGGCCGAATCACACACACACACAGTCACACACTACAGTCAATACAATGCCACTGACGGAGACTGGAGAAAGTGCTAGGATTTTTAGTGTACTGTATCACAGAAACATTCCATATACTGTAGTGAAAGAGACGACAATGTTTTCCTCCTGATTTCCTCTCTATTTTCTCTAATATCACACTTCAGAATGTTTTTTAGGATTCTTGTACTACATTAATTTGCTGATAGTTACTGATATCTGTGTGTTTAAATATGACACATCATACATTTTATCTGTTTTTATCTTTATCAAGGCTGCTACTGAAAAACCTTTTGAGCCTTAACTGACTTGCAGGACTCTTTGAGATACATCATTCATTAAAACAAAAATATCATTTCTTTTCTAATGGCTCCTTTAGAGTTCTACAAACAGGATGTTGCATGAGTGATTTCTGAAGACTCACAGAAATTCCAGCGGCAGACACTGTAATTTATGCTGTACTTTTCATTTGACTCACTGTCATTTATCACTACTACTAATTGGTAGAAATGACCATGGTTACATTTAACGTTGTGGGAACTCGGCAAAAAAGTTAGCTCCTGATATCCTTTAAAAAGCTATCCTTTTAAACGGTGATTCCTTTATCAGCATTTATTTTAATTTACAAATAGAAAAATGCACTTGTCCTTGTTAATTTGTTTTTGTCGGTTCATTATTGAATTTCAGCTACGTGGTCCTCTAGGAGTCCCTGTCCGAGCTGGCATTATAGAAAACCCTTCTTTCATTCTGGCCAGATTAAAGAACTCACCAGTGCTGTGGTGTAGTTCTGATTAAAACTTGGATTTTTAGCCTTAAGAAGATTTACAACCTTTACAAAATTTAAAGCCTCACACTTTTCACACGTTCCACACATGTTCTGCAGAAGCTACAGTGAATCTGAGGTTTAAAGCCCACCCACCACTGTTTGTTTACCATGTGCCAATGTGTCTTATCAGTCAACGCATGGTGTGACGTGTGTGTGCGTGTGTATATGTGTATTTCAGGGCAGCTTGTGGAGAGTAGGAGGTGTTGGATGGCTGGGTTCATTTCCGGATAATTCTCTGCTGTCAGAGGACGTCAATATGGCAGTACCAGAGGCCTCTTGGGAAGGAGCAGGTAGAAAGTGCTGAAAGCTGCGAGATGTGGGTCCAGGCATGTTTTAAACACATGGAAGTTGGGTCTACTTTATGATATATATAGACATTTATACTTTCTATGTTGGGTCTACTTTCTAAGGTTTCAACAGCATAGAAAGTATAAATGTGTGTGTGTGTGTGTGTGTGTGTGTGTGTGTGTGTGTGTGTGTGTGTGTGTGTGTGTGTGTGTGTGTGTGTGTGTGTGTGTGTGTGTGTGTGTGTAGGATGGAATTTCTACTGTCTAATATATAACATACAAGACATTATACAAGACAAGGCAGACAGCAATATGAAATGCTTTTCTGTGCATATCTGAGAACTGGGTCCAGTCGAGAGGGTTAAGGGCCTAGTTCAAGGGCCCAACAGTGGAAGCTGGCCGACCTTCGAATCAATAACCTACAGTAGATCCTTATCCATTTCTGCAACTACTGCCCAAATTACAATCAGTGTGACTGGTAGGGAACAATGCACAAAACCAGAGCTTCAGCAGAATAACATGCACCGTATATAAAATGTAACAGCAAATACTGCACATATAGATAAACATAACACCTGACATCTGGATGAACTGACCCTTAATGAGATGTGAGAACAGTCCATGTCAGTGAAGAATAAAGATAAGTCATAACCATGCAATATGAGCTAAACTCTACCTGTAGTAATTTAATTAGATAATGGGATAATGGGGTGTACTGTACTGTAATTCCCTATATTCACTTCCCTATCTGCAGAGGTCATGGTAGATCTACAAGTTACATTCAATTAAAAAATGTTCTATTAATTCCGATTTTTTGCCCATCAACACCTAAGAAATAAAAGACTGCATAACTTACTGTACTATAGACTAATGTATCCCTTACCCTTACTCTTATCATGAGCAACTTACATTTATCTCATCCGTACAACCGGCACACGTGCACTTTATTCATAGTCATACTATATTTAAATCGACATATTCACATTTATATTCATATCATTGTTTTGTACTCGTATGTTGTCTATTTATTTTTCTAGTGTTCTGTGCTTAAATTCTATTTATATTATTTTATTCCTATTATATATGTTGACTGTGTATTTTTAAAAAGAACAGTAACAAAAAGCAATTCATTGCATGTTGTTTTTTGTAAATGACAAATAAAAATTAAATTTGCGTAGTAGTTAAGGGCCTTGCTAAGGGCCCCTTGTTGGTGATCCTGTGATTTAAACTCATAAGGAGCAGTGGTGGCTCAACTGGTTAAGGCTCTGGATTGTTGATTGGAGGATCGGGGTTCAAGGCACAGCCAAGCTGCCACTGCTGGGCCCTTGAGCAAGGGCCTTGACCCTCCCTGCTCCACGGGAGCTGTAGTGAAGAAAAGAATTCCACCATGATGTAATGTGTATGTGGCGATAATAAAGGCTTCTATGCCCCCGTTCTAAACTTCCAATCAGTAATCCATTTACCACTGAAAACCTGAAGATTTTATTTAATGTACAACATCATAATCTTTATCTGTTTTTTAGTTTAATTGAATGTTTTGGAATGTTTGAGGGAAAAATATTTCTGCTATCACATACGTATTTTACTCATATAAAAACTCTACATACTACAAACTCTACTCTCTAAAAATACATTATATATTCCTCTCGTTTTCTCTCTTGAAGTCAATAGGGAAACGTTACCAAGACACTGTAATTCCTTTGTGCTAAAGACTTTCCTGAAAAAGTTGTTGCTCTTTCAAAGTGCTGACACTGGAGACTCCTTTGATAAAATAAATTAATTTAGTTATTTATTTTAGAGTCCCGTATCCACAGCGACTTAAATTTATTTAATTTAAAATGGTTGTGGCAGCTTGGCAATTGTGCAATTTGAACTTTTAAACTCTTAAACTTCCAGTCAGTGGTCCAACAGCTTAATGACTACTCTACCATGTCCCAAAAAAAGATGCCTGGCTTACATAAGGGTGAGTTACCAGGAAAGTAAAGACCCAGTCGTAGCTTTGAACCTGGAATCTCTCACACCGAACGCAAGAATGCTGCCCCTAAACCACCAAGACTACATGGCTCCTTATAAATAACACAATTCAATCAAAAATCAGATTCCTTTTTCTGTTTCTTTTTGTAGATTTTTTTGGCATATAAGAGTTGTTGCTATAGAAACAATTACCTATTGTTAATTGCCCTGTAGTATAATACAGTTACAAAAATCAAAAAGGTCTGTAAATCTTTCATGTACCATAACAATTTGTGTTAGAAACCCACATTACGCATGAAACGTTGCTTCATTTTGGATGGTAAATGAAAACAAAAAAGCAAAACTAGTTATTAAATGTGAATTTAATCATGTTACAAACACACATTGAGATCCAGGATGTAAAAAAAATAAGGACATAAGCAGCAACTGCTCACACTACCATCCTCCTTCTTTAACCTCAACACCCTGCTAAGCCTTATGGTCTCTAGGTCAAGCACAATTTAGTTACCCAGAGTCTGAAAACATAAAATGTCAGATCTCCCATTAATCCCCCTGCGACGCGTTTCCATTTTAACAGTAATTGTATTTTCCCTAAACATATTTAATAGAACAACAGCGACACTCAGTGCTCATTTAATTCATTGCAGGTGCTCACTGTTCTAATAATAAAGGAGGAGGCAACTTATACAAGAATGGATCACTGACCAGAGATATATTCAGTGCTCTCCTCTAGAGAGAGGGGCACTGAAAATATCTCTGGTCAGTGATCCATTCTTGTATATCTTTCTTTGGATATTATCATTATTTCTTCAGGCATGCTGAAGAGTCCTGAAGACTAAAGACTTGATCAGTACTTCCATCTAGTGGTGCTAGTTACCAAATAGTTCATGACAAAACGTTCAGAACAGTTATAGAAGGGAAATGATTTATACTGTATCACACTATCCGGAATCACCCAGATGAGGATGGGTTCCCAATTGAGTCTCAAGATTACTTTTCTCATATCATCTCACCTTTGTATTACTCATTCTGAATAAACCGAGACAGTTAAATTTAAAATGTATATTCTGACTCTATGTAATTCTGTAAAGCTGTTTTGGGCCATCATTAAAAGTGATATACAGATGAAAGTGAATTGGACTAAACTGCATCTGCATAGGAAAGTGGTCAGAAATGTTTATTAGGAAAAAGAACAAAGGGATTGTGACAGCAAAAAAAAATAAAAAATGGAAGCAGACGATTAAAAGTGCCAAAGTTTAATGAAAAATATTTATCCTTTTTTTTTGTTTAAAGAAAACCAAAAGATTAAAGATTAAATATGCAACATTTAACATATTATTTAACAGGATTAAATATGCAATGTATCAACAGAACAGTTTTCAAGTTTCTGTTCTTCAGTGGCCATAATATCAATACATACAATATTTACTAAACCAAAGAGATTAAAACTGACCAAAACATGAACTCTATGTTGAGTGAATGACTATGTTTCCCATGAAACACTACACCACACCTGATCATGTCACATGACTGTTCAAGTACAGTAGTTAATTCCCAACGTGCACCTAGCTCCACTGGGTCTGTCTCTATCATCTCCCTATGCCATGAATCTGGACCCTGTCTTGCTACACACCATGACACTGATGACTCAGAAATATTAATTAGTCACTTTAAAACTTAAACATAAATGTGTTTAATTGATCTCATGAATTTCTGCCATGGTGCAAAATTGTAGGTTAAACATAGTTGATATTTTTTTACATTATTAAATACTTAAAAGTCATTAGGCGAAAACTAAATGTTAGCAACAAACAAAGATAAATGCTGCGGTTTCTATTGAAAGAAAGCTTGTCATTTTAAAGATGAAAAACACTACAAAGCACAGTGTACATTAACTGATTTTTGATAAACTAAATTAAATGGAAATGTTGCCCATTATAGTTATAATAATAATAATAATAATAATAATAATAATAATAATAATAATAATAATAATAATAATAATAATAATAACCTTTATTTTCTATAGTGCCTTTAAAAGAACATCTCAAAGCGCTTTACAAAAGCAAAATAAAAACAAGAAAAATACTGTACAGACATAATATAAAGATTAAAATTAAAACAGCAAGATAGACTATTAAAAAAAAGGACTATGTAAAATTACAAATTAGTAAAATTAAAAGCTACCCTTAAAAAATGAGTTTTAAGTTGAGATTTAAAAGTACCAAGAGATGTTGCTTGCCTTATCTCAGTTGGTAAAGAATTCCACAGTTTTGGAGCTAGTGAAGAGAAGACCTTATCTCCCATCGATTTTAAACGAGTTAAAGCTACAGTTAAAAGACCAGTTTCCGAAGAACGAAGGTCGCGAGATGGAATATATGGAATTAAAAGCTCAGTCAGATATTGAGGACCCATGTAAGGCCTTGTAGGTGAGCATCAGAATCTTAAAATCAACCCTAAACCTAACGGGGAGCCAATGCAAGGACTCCAGAACGGGAGTAATGTGATCTTTTAGCTTAGTTCTAGTGAGTATTCTAGCCGCTGAATTTTGCACTACCTGTAATTTGTTTAGGGTAGCTTTAGACATGCCAGCCAACATGGCATTGCAATAATCAATACGGGAAAACACGAAAGAGTTGATCAGTCTCTCAGCAACAGAAAATGACAACAGTGGACGCAATCTGGCAATATTTCTGAGATGGAAGAATGCAGTTTTAACAGTATTTTGGATATGTGGTAGTTAGAGATATAAAAATATTTTTGAAACTGGGCTTGTAGAAAAGATACGGGGGTGTTGTGAAAAGGTTCTTATAAAATCGCATTTTAGTCAGATAGGAAAAAAATTTGCCTGGGGCCTACAGTACCGGTAGCTGTTGTAAGTCAGCAGATGAACAAATTCTCCATGTGGTTTCTTTTCTTCATTTTTCTTTCATTTCAACCCCAATTTTATCATCTCAAGACTTTCAACCTGTTAAGTTTGGATTTGATAACAAACTTCTGCTACTTATATACAAGGCTCTAAATAGTTTAGCTCCCATGTATTTAACCAGTTTTCTAACCCACTACAATCTATCATGCTCCTTGAGATCACAAAACTCTGGACTTCTGATAGTTACCAGAATATCAAAATCTACTAAAAGCAGTAGAGCTTTTTCGTATTTAGCTCCTAAAGCTTTTTCATATTTAGCTCCTGGAATAGCCTTCCTGACTCAGCCCAGTGTTCAGGGCTCAGACACAATCGCCCAGTTTAAATGTAGATTCAAAACATATTTTGTCTTATTATCATAATTTGATAATTTAATAGTTTGATATTAAGGTGGTCTGAAAAGGCTAACAAGAAACTTCTCTAATGCTAATCCTTCGGTGAGTGATAAAACATCATCTAAAGCTTGATCAGATGCATTACTCTGAGACATTTGCAGTATAATAATGTGTGGACAGTGTAGGAAAATCCCACACAAAAGTGCTGCGGTGATCCTTATTCAATGTGCTTTCAACCTTACGTCATCGGCACATCCCTACGTTTACCTAACACACTGCAGTGGGACCTGACTGCACACAGATAACACACAGCAAACTGCTACAAAACCCTGCACTGTCCTCAACCTGTGGTACACATGACTTTTCATTGTGCATTGACGTCATTAGTTAAAGTACACACTGTCTGTCTTCACTGCTACAAACAACAGAATGAATTTCTGTAACCAGGCAGAAATATGCATTCATGTGCTTGGAAATCTGTATCTTCTGTATTATCCTTATTTCATTTGTGTTTTGTCTGAATTCTTCTCCTTTTTATGATGATGATGACGACGATGATGATGATGATGATGATGATGATGATGATGCTAAAATGTTTTATTATTATTATTATTATTATTATTATTATTATTATTATTATTATTATTATTATTATTATTATAGGCCAATAACTGCTTGTTTAATGCTTTTGCTTTCAGAGTTCACTTTTTCGTATTCTTTTAGGTTTTTAAGTTCTGAAGGGATCAGAACTTAACTGTTGCATGGCAGCTTTATTTCAGGACTACTTTATTGTGAAAAGCATATTGGGTTGAAAAGCATAACGCTGGACAAGCACACAGCGTAAACTGATTATAATGCTACCCACTACAGTCCAGCTTGGCAAGTGCAATTATGCATCACGTGACCTCATGCCATCCTGGTGCAAGCTACGCGCTAAGGTTTAATGTGGACGCACTTGACACCTCTGTCACTGGCCATGGCTTTGCTAAGAAGTTTTTATCTTTTTAAAATCCTGGCCTTGTTGTTAGTTTTCAGTGTGCTGTCCGCTGATGACTCTAAAACGCCAGAAGCGCGCGTAATTACAGATATGTCCAAGCAAACCACATGGAATGACGCGCTCCAGGTCCGAGATGATGGGCGTCATGTAGTGCGCAAAAATGCGCCGCGCTTTATGATGGAGCTGTACGAGGAACATCTCAGAAACCCTTCGATTTTGCAGGGGAATATCGTGAGGAGCTTTGCAGGTGCGCAATAACCCTCAGCAGCACTCAGAATATTACACAGAACATCATCTGATTTTTTCATAGGCACTAAATTTTTTCCCATACCATTATATTTTTTTCAGCAAAATCTAATGGCTCGCTTCTCCTTTTTAACCTGACATCATTTGGCTACCAAGAGATCATCACAAAAGCAGAAATTCGGTGGTTTCGGCGCGCGCGCGCGGTTTTATCCGGACATCACTTTTACAGAGTAAGTTTTACTTTAGTTTGTTCTCAAATAAAGTGGATCAGTTACTCAGCTCTCTCTCTCGCTCTCTCTCTCTCTCTCTCTCTCTCTCTCTCTCTCTCTCTCTCTCTCTCTCTCTCTCTCTCTCTCTCTCTGATGTTGGATTTTAGGTGGATTTGTATGAAGTGCTGAACAGCAAAGTGGAACCCTGGCGAGGAAACCTGATCCTGTCACGTTTACTGTCTGTGTACACTGAAGGATGGGAAGTGTTTAACATCACACAGACGGTGAGTTCCATGCACTCTGACACAGAGACACACAGATACAGTATTAGCTATTCCACTGCAATGTGAAGAGTGTAGCATGGTTAAGTGATGCAGCATTTCTTTTCGTGGACAGAAGTTATGAAATTATGAAAAGGAAATGCAAAATGTGTCTTTTGGCCAGGGGTGTATAAACTTTTGCATGCAAGTCTATCATTTTTTTTTAGCTTACAGTACAGGTAGCAAAGCAAGTTAGCAAAGCAAGCTCAAATCAATTGGTATGATCTGTGAAAGTTTTCATATTTTCTTCTTTATTTTCCTGATTATTTTCCCAAATTTGTATGGTGAATAAATAGATTGTAAATTCAGAATAAATAATCTTAACTTGAGCATATAAATGACATGACGTTTTATGAAATCATTATGACTTGTGAATGTTAATAAATGAAAGCACACATTTGCAGTGATAAGTGCTCAGTATATTATTTCACACATTTAAATAAAGTAGTCATAATGTATAATGAGCTTGATATTAAAATTACATGATTCTATTAAAATTAACGTTCTACAGATATTCACAGATTCTGGGTTCTACAGATTTTTGCTTACACTTACCATTTTTTTCTCTGTCTGGGGAAAATGTAATCACAGTATAGGACAAAATTCTTCATAATTGAAGCAGATTTAATTGTCAGATAATTAACTCCATTGTTGCTATTTTAAGTAACTATTTTATTGTTGTTAGGTTAAATAAAATGTATTATAGATAGATATAAAATATAAATATAATATATAAATACTACATTCTCTCCACTGCCTTACTGTAGTGCCTAGCATTAGCATATTAAGCACTAATTCTTGCCTACAAAACCAAAAGCAGAGCAGCACCCATTCACCTCAAAGCATTCATTGAACCCCATACTACACCACACTATCTCTGATTCCCAAGCATCTTGAATGATCTCACTATCTCTTAAAGAATTCAGGCATCAAGATTCTTCTCTATTTTGGCACCTACTGTAGGTGGTAGAATGAACTTCTTGGAATGAGTTTTTAAATGATACAATCCTACCTCTTCCCAAAGTACTTACATTAGCACCTTTTATTGCTATATTACCGGTTGTTACACTAATGATAGTGTGTTAGTCTGTGACCTAGTGAACCAGTATCATTAATAAGAATCTTGTGCAAGTCAATCTGGACAAATTATTATTATTATTATTATTATTATTATTATTATTATTATTATTATTATTATTATTACAGAGCACCTTTATCATTCAGTTGACATTTACTTAACAAACATTAAAATTACATGTATTTTGACATATTGTAAAATAACCTATCCATGGGTACAGTTACACAGTACTGACAGTAGGTGGTGCAGCAAGACCCTTTAATACACCTGCTTAGCACACCTCTGGTTTGAAATCAATACATGATGTATATGCTTATATATATACATGATGTATATGCGTATATGTATATGATTCTCCTTATTAGACTGACAGAGATAAGCCTTACAACATGCTGAATAGCCTATAAAAAGAGTGTAGTCACTTAGTAGCTGGTCTCACAATTGATATATCCACATTCATGCTGCAGTACACTAGCAGTGCAATAGGGCTAACAAAACTGTAAGTTTGTTGTCTCAAATTTATAATAGGTCACCAACTGGATTCTCAACGGCATCACAAATAATGGCATCCTGGTTGTTTCAACTTTAACTTCGGGACACTGGTTGAAGATGTATGTACAAAGTGCGAGAGAAACAGGGTATGAGGAAAATACCCAAAATGCCTATTTGGTTGTCTTCTCAAACGATGGTCGAAGCAGAAGCTCTGGTAAAGGTGACCTCAGAAACTCATTTTTCTACATGTCATTTACTACATGTACAGTTATCAGTTCATACAGTTGGATTTATAGATGCTGTTCAAAGTAACATTTTATCAGAGTAACATTTCTGAAGTCAGTTTTTTTATTCCACAGGTGAAGGTGTTTTTACATCAGGTCAGATCACTGACTTTTCCTTCCAGTTCCTCAAGTACAACAGCTCCCTCCGGTCTGTTTTTCCACATCGGAGGAGTATACATAAAAGGGCAGCTGAAAATGAGCAACTGGCAATTGGCAATTGTCAGAGAACACCTCTATATGTGGACTTTGTAAAACTTGGTTGGTCTGGATGGATAATATCCCCAAGTGGCTACAATGCATATCACTGCAGTGGGTCCTGTCCGTTTCCACTCAGTGGAAGCTTACGTCCAACTAACCATGCCATTGTGCAATCCATAGTAAACACATTAAGACTGTCCAACAGAGTGGGAAGGCCATGCTGCGTACCAGACAACCTTCAACCAATAAGTCTCTTGTATTTTGACGATGAGGAAAATGTTGTTCTGAAACAATATGATGAAATGGTGGCAGGAAGCTGTGGCTGCCACTGACCACTGTACGTCAGTATGTGTTGGATTTTTGATATAATCTATAGGAATTAATATAAGCAAATAAACGGCAGTGTGTTGCAATACAAAATATTACTATGATATTGTGTTAACCCCAAAAAATCTATAAATTCACTCATTTTCAGAATTTTTAAACACACCAGAGACACACACACACACACATATAAACACACACACACACACACACACACACATATAAACACACACACATATATATATAAAAACACACACACACACACATATATATATATATATATATATATATATATATATATATATATAAAAACACACACAAATAAAAAAAAAAACACACACACACACACACACACACACACACACACACACACACACACACACACACACACATATATATATATATATTTTTAGGAAAGCTAAATTCTTACAATGGGTATGGGTAACAATTTTGTGCCAGTTTTCACCACAAGGGGCCACTGATTAGTAGTTTATTAGGAATAGTAGTTCATCACATAGTTTTTTGCACTGGAATGGCTAAATGTAGTAGGATATTTTGTCCTAGAGAATAAATACATGTGGCTTTAGGCTGGTTTTGTTTGTTCTCATGTACAACCTGTTTTGAATGAGCTGTACAGATGCAGATCAAGCAAATGAATAACTAAAATAATTTTCACTGTCAGTAACATAAATACATTAACAGAGGTGAAACAAAGTGAAATCAAAAGTGATTTTTCACTTGTATGTTAATTGTACACAAAAGGATGAATTTGCAAAAATATCTTTCGCAAAACTGCATCAACTTTTGAATGCCTCTAAACAGCCTCTATTTTTAAGGGCATGAATCTATGAACATATGTAAATTAAATAAAAATAACCATTCAAACCAGCAACACTAACAGGATTATTACTTCGTGGGTACCGGTGATGCAGGAGGTGAAAAGATCTGACACACAATTTAATTAAAAAATATTTTTGTTGCCTCAACCTCATGTGGCTACTGTACATCACATGTGTCCCCTCTTTGGCCATTCTCATACTCAGGTTTTCACCATTTAGATGCCGAAGCACAGTTACATATGTATATAGATATGCTAATGGGATTGAAACACTTGTTTCTGCCACAGCGTTACATCTTTGAACTCTGAACTCAATACTCATTAACTACGATACATGCTGACCAGAAACACATGCAATGCACTTTATATATTAAGTTGTATCTTCCAATGGCACCAACTGTTTAGCACAAAGTCTGGAACCCAATGCAAGGTCATGTGGTGGTTGGAAACCCAGAAAGAGATACTTAGATATCATGCCAGTAATTAGCCAGTATATCATGCCAGTTATTAGCCTGCACTAATAGTCACTAATAAACTCTTTATCTCTAAAACTTTTTATCTAAATATGGATTTATTTAAACCAGTTACTTAAAGCTGACCATTCTTAATTACTCTGAAATATAAGGCTTTAAGTAGTTTAATACTTTTTATTGGAATGGTTTACACTTCATGAAGCCAGCCACATAGCCTCATGAAATCAATTATTTCAAAATGCACAAAATAGTCCATAAATGTCATTATTGTCCAAATCTACCTTTAGGATATAAAGTCACTACTTTCCCTTTTCTCTATTTAATCAGTGCATCTTGTCATCTGCGAGTAAATATGGCAAAGAAATTGAACAATGCTATTTTTAAAATAATCACTAGGAAAAACACTAATTTTAGACATTCTTGTAATAACATGATAATGCAGTCGAACATCTCAAAATACATAATCATTAGAAAATTTCAAAGGTCAGTACCGAAGGCATGAAGGAGCTAGGAGCAAAATATTTACAATACATGTATATCGATGTAGGACACAAATACTAATGCCTGAATTCAGACTCACTTAGTTCCAAGACCTTTTATTGGTCTATAACATAATTAAATTTATCTCCATCTATTTTAATCTAACACAATCAGATTCTGATTATGTTTATTCAAAAGTGCTCTTTTAATACATGCGCAGCTCGTGTGTAGGGCTGACACTCTTTTTTTTGCTTTTCATAAAGGTTGTTATAGTCTTCCGTACCACTGAACTGAATTGAGTCCAAGTAAACAGGGGCAACGATGGATTTACAATAAGGCTATGGTAAGGATGACACAGGCACTGGAACAAAGCCATGATATAGCATCAATGGTGGCGCGTTCACAACTTCTACAGATTGTGCCCTTGGTACAGACCCTTCAATTGACTGAACTGGCAGTTGAACATAGCGTCCTGTTTCTGGATCAAAGAAGGTTTTAGTCTTGACTTGCACTGGCATGTCCACCACAAAGTACTGTCCAGAATCAAGATCCTGCAGAAGCTTCCTTTGGGTTATTGGGAAAGTTTGTGATACCATGTTGTTTGCTGAAGAGCCATAAGTATGCTCAATGCTGTTTTGTAATGGTGCTTTTTGTGTAGTGGTGAGCTTCTTTAATGTCTCAGAATTGGTTTTAGAGGCAGGACCTTCAGAGCTAAGTACCTTATGCTCATATTTGCCACGTGAATATCTGTCCAAACTATGAGCCCTGTGGTACAGATTCGGCACGTATTTCTCTCTAGTACGTCCTAATCTCTCTCTGTCAACATTTATATTCTGGGTATCAAACTGATCTTTGTGATGGGATTGATGTTCTTTTTTTTCAGCCACACTGCTCTTTGCATCATCATCCATCGTGATTAGACTGCTATGAGAACTATAAAGTTTCCTTTCAGAATCTTTCTCCTTCCGACGGCTGTTTGGTTTATTATACTCAGTTGCATGCCTTTCACTTGCGTGACTCTTTTGAAGAGATGTCTCACCGCTGTCTTCCTGAGTGTTTCGATTACTTATACCCCTGTCAGTACTATGCTCTCGATGATATGATCTGTTACTGAGAACCTTTTCACTACTTTGATGCCTCCTCTCATGTTTCTGGCAGGAACCCTTCTCGCTGCTCCGGCCACGCTCTGCTTTACCTTTAGCTTCCGCTTTCTGGTTTCTTTTTGTAGTCAGCTTCAAGGCACGACGCAGGGTTTTCTCTGTTTTTGGGGGGACAGCAGGAGGTTTGCCCTGAAGCTGATTTTCAATACCACTACAGGCTGAATCAGATCTCTCACTTGGTGCCTTTGATCCCTGTATGCTGTCTGTAGGTACAGTGTTAAATGCAAGGTTCCCCACAGTGTCTCCTGCACTCATGTCACAGCTTTCTGTTCTCTCTGAAACTGAGCTTATAGCCAATTGCAAGCCCTCTGCTTCTGGAACTGTGGAACTGTCCATTAGCTGTTTTCTCTCCAGATCTGTGGTGGATTGAGAGGATGGAGCATATACATCATGTATAGATGTCTGGTTTGGCTGGGTTATCTGTACAGGTGTTTGCATGTCCACAAGGTCCTTGAAAATGTCTTCCTCACCCCTTTCAGACCCACTTAAACTTTCTCTAGGAGACCATGGCTGTGTAACTCCTGCAACAGTTTTATGGAGTATGGGTCTTACTGTTTTGGTAACAGGAGATGCAGTTAATGTGTTGTCTTTCACTTTAAATAATGCAGGCTTCCCCAGTGTCGGAGAAGAGACAGTGGACTGGCATGTTGGTGTTAGATTGCGAGCTGATTCTATCAAACAGCGCACCCACTGGGAAGTTTCCATATCTTTTGGAGCTGGAACTGCCATGTCTGCATTATGTGGGTTACATTCAGGGTTGCTATTGGAATGAATGGTGTCTAAATTCTCACATTTGCTTTCTTCCCCTTTATTCAGAGATGATGACTCTTCTGTTTTGTGTGAAAAGGTGTCCACAGATAGTTTGTGAGGTAGATTTCCTTGTTCAAATTGTTTATCATTTATCATCGATGAAGGTTCAGTTTGATTGAGAATATTATAAAGGGTTATCTTATCCATGGGAGCGTAATCAGAATTCGTTTGTGGTGCCTTCTTACATGCATGGTCAGGTTTGTCTGATTTCTCAAAATTGTCAATGAAATTCTCTTTGCCAGAGTATTCACCTTGGTATTTGGATTTGATCTGGTTTTGATCTGCTTTTCTGAAAACATCAGAATCATCTTTATTCTTTGTTCTATCCACATCTTTCTTATCCTCTTCATTTCTTCTAACATCTTCGTTAACATTTTCTAGATTTTCTTCATTTCTCATTGTGAGTTTTGACCCTTTCTCATGTTGTTTCTTGTCTGAATCGGACTCTCTTGCTTTATGATCATGTTTTGTCAAAACTTCTTTAACTTCAGAAAAACCCATTATATCCTCTGGTGAATTTATGGGGTTGCACTTGATACAATCTACTTGACTCAAACTTTCTTGGACATTTAAAGTTTGCACTATTTGTTCTCTGTTGAGTTTTTCCATAAGTGATGACACATGGCCATTTACTTGTCCTTCATCCTTTGGTAGATTAAAATTCTTGACTTCTGTGCTTAAAAATTCTTCATGTTTCACTGATAGCTCAACACTTCCTAGATCTTCATTTCTTTGTCTTTCATTTATTTTGCTGTGTTCACTTACAGAATTTTCTCTTTTAGCTTTTTTCTGAATACATGACTCATACTCACCAACTCTAATGAGATTCTTGTCAATATTGTCCTGGACCACTGAGCTTTCTTGACCAAGGTGCATATTTCTAGGTATACACACTGTGTTTTTAATTTCAGTTACACTATCCATTGACATGTTATTGCTTGTGTCACCTTGTTGACTATGTTTATCAAGTCTGTCACTATCTGTGGATATCAGTCTAGTTGGGCTGTGCTTAGCAGCACCCTCTTGCTTATAAGGTTCAGCTAATTTTACCTCAAGCACATGACAGTCACAATGATTGGTGTCTATATCTGACATACTTTGAAACTTTTGGCTAGTTGGTGTGAAATCAGAAATGGCCTTCCGACCTTGGCTGTCTGGTATAACATTTACTAATGTTTCCTTCTGGTCCAATGATAGCATACACTCTTTTTTGTGCTCTCCTTTCATGGTTAAATCTTCTCCATGTTGCTTAGCTAAATCACTTAGCTTTTTTCCCTCTTCTCTTTCAGCAATCCTTTTCTCCAAAGCCACTGTGGCTAGCTCATTCTTATCCTTTCCTATTTTCTTTTTCAGCGAGACTGGGACTGTATGTGAGGACTTTTCATTTAAAGTAAACAATGCGATTTTTGCTGACGTGTTTCCTTTCATAGATAAGACATCATTTCTGGCTAATTCTTGTTCAGTGCATATACCCAGATCATTCTTAGAGGGTATAGAATAATTATCTTTTGTAAAGTCATCATTTGTAACACTATCATCCATAGAATCCTGTACCTTTCCGTTATTTTTATCCATATATACTTTCAATTCCCTCTCTCTTAGCTTAGCTCTTACAACAGAAATGACATCCTCTTGCCAACATTCATTATCTTCATCATCATCATCATCATCTAAATTCGCATATCTTTGATTTTTGATATACTTGTTTTGTCTGGCAGAAAATAAATGCTTAGGTTTTGTTTCCTTTTTGTGATGTTCATTATATTTGATAGGTCTTTCATCTGACTTAAATGTTTCTCCTGTATTAAATTTCTCTTGATTTCTACTACCTGCATCCATTTGTACATTGTGGTTCGTTAAATCTGTAGTAAAATGTTTTTCCTTCAGAGCTACCACATTTGTTTTCTCAGTCAGTGTCTTGTCTGCAGTCGCAACATAATTCAGGCGGGTATATTCATGGTTTGCGTTGTTTATATCTGGTTTAGTTAAATTATGTTTTCTTTGGTGATCCTTACTATTATTGTCTGGCAAATATTCTTTGTTCATCATCTGTTCTGAATTTTTGTTTTCTGTTGAATGAGAACCAGGGACCTCCACTGAAATTGTCTTAGTATTCATTTCTAGAGGACTAGATTTCTGGTACAAATTTAAAGATGGGTATGTTGCTTTGGCCAAAGGGTTCCTTTTTGAGCCTTTATTTACAGCTTGAAGTAGACTAAGTCCCAAAAAGTCATCTGGCAATGTGCTATTTAGAGGACCACTGGATTGAGAGCTTTGTATGTCGGCAGTCTCAGGACTCAGTGGATACGTATTGATTTCCTGTACATTCGACATGGTTTTAGAATCTGTGTTTTGGGTAGAAACCTGTTCAATCAGAGGAGACAGTTTAATTTTGTCTGCTGCATCTAAACCTTTAAACTTTTGTGGGCTGTATGTTGCCTTGACCCGTTTTCTGTTGTCCTTTAGATTAAACAACAGACTTGATGCCTTGGATTTGTATGCTTCCCGTTTGATATCAGGTGATGGATGAATCTCGGTTTCATGGAGTACTGGGATGTTGAGGTCTGTGGGTGACTGAACAGACTGCAGTATCTCTAACGTTCCTGTACCCTGTCTAGAGGGTATGACAGGAGTCAACAGCTGTGAAATATTGAATGGAGTTGAATTTAAGGAAGTTGCTTCTTCCACTGTTCTAATCTCCTTTTTATTTTGTATTGCTCCCTGCTCTGCAGTGTTTGACCTTTCACATGCAGGTGAACTAAGTGGCTGAACAATCCCTTTTGGCCTGCTTCGATTTTTCCTCCAAGGAGCACAAATATCCCCTTCAGACTGACACCTCTGAAATGACCCAGAGGATGTCGGCAGGACTTGTGGCTGAAGTGACTTGATTTGACCATCAGGCAGTTTCGGGACATTTAGCTCAGAATGGCTTTCTGGCACTGAAGGTACAGTTGCTGTGAATTGTAATAAATTGGGTTTAGATTTAAGCAGAGGTGAAGTGCTTTGGCTTGTCTCTCTTTTATTTGTCTCTGGCACATGCAATATGTTTGAATTCACTTCTCTGTAAATCGTGGAATCATACAATCCATCTGGGCTACTGCATGTAAACATCTCCACGTTGTCCAGTCTAAACCTATTTAAGTCTTCCCAAGACCGGAATGGGCTGAATTCACTGTGAAGGAAAAGATTTTTGGAATTCAGTTTTCTCAGCTTGTGATGATTTTTAGATGATTTTCCTGATGAATTAAATATGTTCTGGTGTGATTTATTATCAGTCCCTTTTTCAGAGGTCTTACAATGACTCTTGACCTGGTCGTTGTGTTCATTCTTGAGGTGGTTTTGATAATCTGAAGAAAACTCTGATAGTTCAGTTTGGATGCTAAGCAGTGCCGATTTGTCCCATGAGTCCCCATTTGTCATTTTTGTGTCTTTGTTTTTCTTAGATGCAAATGCAGAAAAAAGTGATGACACCTTTAATGTGTTTTTTATTTGCTGTGGTCTGTTGTACATACCATTGGGCTGATGAACTCCATGCTTCTTAACATCCAAAGCAAAGTTCCCTTGAGGTTTTTTTGGTATCTCTTCAGCTAGTGGTTTGTGACAGTCTACTGGAGATGGTAAAAGTTCTGAGTCATTGTAGATTGCCTCATCACCGATGCACAGACTCTTAAAGGCTCGGTCTGTAAGGTTCATAACCTCTCTGTCTGTCTCATCCATAAAGCTGTTCAGGTTGAAAGGGTGCTGCATTCTTGCTTTACAGCTCACATGCTGTTTTTTAAGGCAGCTCATGGTCAATGTATAATCCACGTACTTCAGTCTGATATCTGTAACATCCTATGTGGCCAGCACCAGTATTTCACCACCACCTCATGATTTTTCCTATAAAAACAGACGCCAGATTATTATGAAATTCCTTCATTTTACACAAGTTTTTACCCTTCTCATGTGTTAATCCAGAAGGATAAAGTGATAAAAGTGATAAAGTTCATGAGAAATGCACCAAGCCACACATGAACTATTTTTAGATGAGCCTGAATGCCTATCTGCCTTTCCCAACACATAAGCCATGTTCAGCAGCATGACTATAAGAAAAAAGATAAGCAATTCCCATGGGCTTAAAAAAATCGCTTTTACGCTGTTACTTTGGTTTACATTTTGGTTTACCTCTGCCATTCCCACTGGTGGTAAGACATAAACTTTAGACACTGAAATAGACTAAAGGACAAAAAAACTCAGATACAGGAAAGCTATGAAATGCTATGGTTGCTAAGGTTCATGCTTTCATGTCATCATTTTTCAAGGAACCCTTATAGCCAGTGAACTTAATCAAACCAGTAAAATCTAAATAAAACAAAATCAAAACATAAATAGAAATCTATTCTAACAGAATAGCAAGGATACAACTGTAAATATGAGAATAAAGAATAACAACCAAACAACCAAGAATAAATCCATAGCAAACATTATCAAAGGAGGCAAGAGAATTTGGATGCTACATCTTTTTTTCCAGTGCTTATAATTTCATATCAACTTGCTATCTGGATGATTTCCATGCATCTGTTAAGTACATGTAACTAAACACCATGAAACAGCAAGTAGACCTCAGTAACCTCCAGGAAAATCGTTGAAAATAATATATCTTTATTTTAAAACATACAAAATATACCTGAAATATAAACATTTTATTTCTGACAACTCTATGTAAGAGCTATTCAGAATAAATACTAAATGAATCCAAATCTGATCAGTAAATGGAACAAAATAAAATCAATAACTTAATAACTTTTTTCAGTACTTTGTAATACATACAATGGAAGTCAAAAATGCCTACCCTGTTTGGACAAAAAAAAATCTGTGCTTTTACAATGAATAATATTGATGATTTTTGTTATGAATGCTTTTCATTTAGTGAAAAGCGAACTTATTTCTTACCTTTTAACTGGGTTTCCAATTTCCATGTTTCAACAAATACATGAGACAAGGTTTCCAGAAATTAGCATTCAGAAACTTATACTGAGCCTACTCTTTAAAAAAA
This sequence comes from Tachysurus fulvidraco, assembly GCF_022655615.1. Classification (NCBI taxonomy): domain Eukaryota; kingdom Metazoa; phylum Chordata; class Actinopteri; order Siluriformes; family Bagridae; genus Tachysurus; species Tachysurus fulvidraco. The sequence continues at coordinate 22,730,639 of NC_062525.1, forward strand.
TACAGACGCACTCTTCATAAGGATGTGATGAAGTGTAAGGTAGATATCCACAGGCAGACAAAAAAGCAAGTGTACACAGCAGAGCCTACCAAAATAACTGCAGTATTTGAGCGAGGCAGAACACAGTAAGAGCATGGGAAGTAGCTGGAGAGCAGTCATCTGCTATTTTGGTATTGGGGGCATAAGTGCCATTGCTGTCACCTTATTACTTCTCAGCCCTCTTAACATATGTTATTTAGAAAGATCCATGGCTGCCTTATTTTCACATGTGCTTTTGAGGTATAGGTAGCTGCATTGAGTATAGGTACATGACTCATTTTGTCTCTTGCAAACAAAGTCAAATATAGCCACTTGTGTCAACTGAGCAAGTGTCAAACTATTTTGAATGTGGACTGTGTGGAACTAGCGGCAAATGGAACTTGAATACATTGAGAAGCTTGGTTTGGTTATCTTAAGCCATGCATATTAGTAATATGCTGTCCAGGATCTCACTGGTCATACTCGATGGTTCTGATCAGAGTAACAAAATCTCTGTGTATCGCAATCACTGACTAAGTCTTCTCACATTTCACTACTGCACCATGTCATGCTAGTTATGTTATGTTATTTATGTTGTCATGCTATTTATGCTGTTCTATTTCAAACGCCCCATATTTTGTACACCAATGGCCTGAAACGCTAATGGCCAATGCCAATGGCCTGAAACGCATTTCATAATGTTTTCCATAACTCAGCCAATCAGCTAGTCAGACAGCGATACAGAATCTGGCAAATTGATACAGCACCTTTAATATCTGGAAATCAAAATTAAATTAGATAAATAAATATAAATATTTCAAATGTTAATATAAGCTATTCATTACTATTGATACTATTACATGTGCACATTTTTTGTCCATTCCTGCCATCAGTTTCAGATTTCAAACTCAGGGTCCATCTGTCATATTTAAAACACAAAGCTATCTCTTGGGCTGTGTCAGTAGCAAGAATATTGAATAATTCTGAACTCTTTTAGTATATTTAGTATATGCTAGTGTACATGTCATAGGCAGATCAGATGGAGAAAGGCAGATGGATCTCTACCCTCAGCAACTGAGTCAACCAAATGGCTCTTGTGTCAAGTCTTATTCCATGCAAGAAGGCAAGGCTATAATAGGACAACTGGATCACTGCTGCATTCCCTTAGAGGAGCTTTGGGTGCCAAAGACATGCCCAGTGTGTTTAAAGTGATGGATTTCAACACATGGGCTAAAGCAAAGCAGCAGGGTAATAGAAAAACATAATTTGCAGCCACATAGGATCAGAAAACAGCAGAGAAAGGCCTATGGCATGTAGACTCACAATACACTAACAAGAGACAATACAAGTTATATACTGATTATTAAACATAAAACATAAAACCTATATGATTCACTTGCAAGGTTAAAATGAATGACTAGACAAAAAGTCTGGGCATTTTGCATGGATATAATAAGAATAAAAAAAGAGATTTTTACATTCTAAATGCCGTAGATTTAAATATCACAGTACAGAAGTGCACACAGAGATGGATTTGTGTGAAAATAAAATTAACAAATAAATCAGTGACAGACACTGAACTAAGTTTAAAGCAAGATTCATTTTACATTTGTTAGCATTCTTTCATTAAATGATTTAATAACAGCTTTTGCAAAAATAAAGCTTTAGAAAGACAGCACATACAAGTGATGTAAATACAAGGTATTTATACAGTATGTAGAGCTTAAGACTAAGATTTAGCAAGCAAAGCAAGCATAACCAATGTGTTTGTTAGATTACTAATCTGTCATAGATTGAAGTTGTGTGACAATTTAGGAATGTAGATTTAACAATGCTAAACTAGAGGTTATAAACTGACCCCAGTTATTAGCCACATTAGCTTCAGGTTAAAGAAGTAAACATCAAATTGAAAAGTTTTGTCTGATGAAGGTATTAAGGCATTGTGTAATAAAGCGAATATTGAAAGGCAGGGTCTCCGATTTTTGAGAACTGCTTCAGAAAACTGAGTCGGCCCGAATAATAAACAAAAATCAAAACAAAAATCAAAACAAACGTGAAAGAAAGAAAGCGAAGAAAGGGACGTGTCTTGTCAGAAAGCAGAAAGCAGTTTTAACATTGACATGGAGGATAAAAACAAAGAAAGAAAGCGAAGAAAGACTTACGATAAGGCAAGAAGTAGGACGTGTTAATATAGGATCAGCTTTCCAGCGCTGGAGAGAACTGAAGGAGCAGGAAGTTGGCCACATATTCACAGGTTGGAGTTTCCACGAGTCAATAACTCCTGAGCTAAACGCTGTTACTACACAAATAACACCTCTTTTCTATCGTAGTAATGTAGAGAGGCAGCTACAACCGCGCTTTGTGTAGTAACAGCGTTTAGCTCAGGAGTTATTACTCGGGAAACTCCAATCTGTGAATATGTGGCTGACTTTACTTAAGACGCCGAGGCGCTTTTTTCCTTCTCGATTATTTTAGACAAAACAGAAGATGTGAAATAGGTCTGTAATTTGATAGTTCATTAGGATCTAGATTAGGTTTCTTAATGAGTGGCTTAATAACTGCCAACTTGAACCAGACTAGAATGGTACTTTATAAACACAAGAATATGGAAGAATGTAGAGATCATCACAATTTGAGCAGGAACAGATAGTATGTGGGATAACGTACCTGTAAAGTTAGAACAATTCCTGAAAGCTCTGCCATACACAAGGACAGGGAGGCAGACTAGGGATCAGGGTGAAGTGCCGGTAACCTCTCCACTGATTCCTACCAAGTCCCTCTACGTGGCACAAAGCCACAAGGGACAGAAGTACACTGTTCTAATTAGACAGCAGAAGACATTAAAAAACATACATGAAAGGATTGATAACGTAAATGAACATCCATGTGAAGGATAATGAATGTAACATTTTAATGTGTATATACATGTATATAGAGTCAAGGTGATGAATACAATGTCAAGCATAAGCTGGCAAGGTAAGAATATTTCCCTTAGCGACTGGCAAGTTTGTGAGGGTTTTTTCGTTCACCTCTGGACCACAATATAAAATAAATAATGCAGGCATATGTTATATATGGTATTGAAGTATCATGACAAGATACTGTATGTACACATAAGGTATGTTCCTCTTTTCCACCTGCTGCTAAGCAAGTTAGTATTGTAGCTTTGCAGCTGCAAAATTTGAACTTTGTGCGAAGTACTCTGGTAAAAATATATGAAGTAGGAGTGAAGTAGGGGAGAAGGTAAAGGAGAAGCATATGATATGAGGTAGTTAATCATTATACGGTGAGTAGGCCATTAAGTTTGTAGGTGCACCAGAGGACAATGTATCAAAATCATTCCTGCCTTATGTAATATGTTTTAACAGTATACATTGCTCAGGATGTTGAGATCTTCAGTTAACATTCAATGGAGTTTGAGTAGCTTGTATGTTTCTGAATGAGGATGAGAAGGAAGGAGTTTGAGTAGCCTGGGTAGTAAAAGTAGAAGCCTGGGTAGAGACATCAACCCTCTCAGCAGCAAAAGAATCAATAGAAGTAGACTATTACTCTCCAAATCTTTAGTGTAAAGATTAATTATTTCTGTAAGAAGGTCAGCAACAGATGGAGGAACAGGAGTACTGATGTTGTCCAGAAATCGCTTAACCCACAGAGAAATTGTAGCTGGAAAAACAAATAGGTTCAATGCATTAAGCACATACAGACCATGTTCACATGCACAGGGACTGTATATTCGGTTAATAAGCAACTGGCAGAGGTGGGAAGTAACGGGTTCAACTGAGCTCTTTCTTACAGGAGAACAATATCTTTGAAGAGTTTCAATCAAGTTTCAGGCCCCATCATAGCACAGAAACAGCACTTGTTAAAGTTACAAATGACTTGTTCTTAGCTTCGGACCAAGACCGTATGTCACTATTAGTTCTACTTGACCTTAGTGCTGCATTCGACACTATAGATCACAACATTCTTCTAGATCGCTTACAAAATGACACAGGTATTCATGGACAGGCTTTAAGCTTCTACCTGTCTGATCGATACCATTTTGTAGAATTAAATGGTGAATCCTCCAGTTTATTGCCAGTTAATTATGGGGTCCCTCAAGGATCAGTCCTTGGACCCCTACTTTTCTTGATATACATGCTTCCGTTAGGGAACATTATTAGAAGACATGGGATTAATTTCCATTGTTATGCTGACGACACACAGTTATACATTTCATCAAAACCAGATGAAATAGCCACAGTGTCCAAATTAACTCAGTGCCTTAGAGAGATAATTTTCTGTTATTAAACTCCGATAAGACAGAAATACTACTCATAGGTCCAAAAACCAATACACAGAAGCTCTCACAACTCAACTTCCATTTAGAGAGATCTACTGTTACTACTAGCTCAACAGTGAAAGACCTGGTGTTTATTAGACAGCAACTTGTCTTTTGAAAATCATATTGCCCATATTACAAAAACAGCCTTCTTCCACCTTAGAAATATTGCGAAGCTGAGAAACATCCTGTCTGTATCTGATGCTGAGAAGCTACTTCATGCATTCATGACCTCTAGACTGGACTATTGTAATGCATTACTAGGTGGTTGTCCTGCATCTTTAATAAATAGGTTACAGTTAGTCCAAAATGCAGCTGCCAGAGTTCTCACTAGGACAAGAAAGTATGACCATATAACCCCAATTTTATCATCTCTACACTGGCTACCTGTTAAGTTTCGAATTGATTACAAACTGCCACTACTTACACACAAGGCTCTTAATGGTTTAGCTCCCATGTATCTAACTAGTCTTCTAACACGTTACAATCCTTCACGCTCTCTGAGATCACAAAACTCAGGACTTCTGGTAGTTCCCAGAATATCTAAGTCTACTAAAGGCAGTAGAGCGTTTTCTTATCTAGCTCCCAAATTTTGGAATAGTCTTCCTGATAGTGTTCGGGGCTCAGACACAATTTCCCAGTTTAAATGTAGATTAAAAACTCATCTCTTTAGTCAGGCGTACACATAATACGTCCCATAATATTGTGCACTATTACATCTGACCAAATGCACATTATCATCTAGTGCTTGCTAATGTTATGAACAGCAGCTACGTTAATCCCTCTCCACTACATCTCTTTTTTTTACCCATCCCGAGGCATCCAGAAATTGTACCAGCTCAAATTATCTTTCGGGCCATGAAGATTGTGGACCTCCACTGAAATGAGGCCGATTCTGTGAGGATCCTGAGGCATCTAGAGATCTACCAGCTCCAGTTGGACCCTGCTATACTAAAGAGGCGATGCGGTCTTTGGTCTTTGAGGACAGCAATCTCCTCAATACAATATTTGTCAGACTGCATATTTATAATCACACCCTTTAGTGTCACCCATATGAGGATGAGGTTCCCCTTTGAGTCTGGTTCCTCTCAAGGTTTCTTCCTTTACCATTCAAGGAAGCTTTTCTAGTCACAGCCGAATGATACACCTCAAACTTGTTCATTGGTGATAAATACAAACACATTTAAATACATATTATATTAATCTTAAATTTTGTATTATATTAATCTTTATATTATTCTATTTAATAACCTTTGTTCTATGTTTATGTTCTGCAAAGCTGCTTTGAAACAATGTCACTTGTAAAAAAAAAGCGCTATACAAATAAACTTGAAATGAATTAAATTGAATTCTTGAAACTAAAATCATACTTGCTCCACCTTCATCGACTATAGCTTTACGTTTGACACGGTCATCTGACAGACTGGTAATCAAACCGAAGGCTCTTCCATCTGGGAAACTTTACTCACTAAAGGATATGCTAACTAAACCGTGTTGAGTGTTTATTTCATTTTTTGTTACATTAAATGTGTCATTTGATTCACTCATTTGCTTGCAATATACCAGGTGATGTTACCAATCTATTCACACCTGAAATGACTTTTGGTTGGGAGAACCATATAAATAACACAGTATCAAGTCAAGAAGCTTTTATTCTCATTCCAATCATATACAGCCGACACATACATAGTGAAATGAGAAAACGTTTCTCCAGGACCGTGGTGCTACATAGAACAAAGACAGAGCTACATAGAACAACAGAGCTAAGTTTGTCTTAGACACATAAAATGCAAACTATGCAACCTGGTGCAAGACAATATAAATAAAAATACTTGTATTAACACTTAATATAATATCAGTAGTTGTATGAGGTTTTGTAATGAAATGTGCAAAACAGCTGTTAAATAGTTTGAAATGGATGGTGCTGTAGACATGGATGTACACTCACCGGCCACTTTATTAGGTACACATGTCCAACTGCTCGTTAATGCAAATTTCTAATCAGCCAATCACATGGCAGCAACTCAATGCATTTAATCATGTAGACATGGTCAAGACGATGTCCTGCAGTTCAAACCGAGCGTCAGAATGGGGAAGAAAGGCGATTTAAGTGACTTTGAACGTGGCATGGTTGTTGGTGCCAGACAGGCTGGTCTGAGTATTTCAGAAACTGCTGATCTACTGGGATTTTCACGCACAACCGTCTCTATTTTTTACAATGAATGGTCCGAAAAAGAGAAAATATCCAGTGAGCAGCAGTTCTGTGGGCGCAAATGCCTTGTTGTTCCCAGAGGTCAGAGGAGAATGGCCAGACTGGTTCGAGCTGATAGAAAGGCAACAGTAACCCAAATAACCACTCGTTACAAACAAGGTATGCAGAAGAGCATCTCCGAATGCACAATACATTGAACCTTGAGGCGGATGGGCTACAGCAGCAGAAGACCACACCAGGTGCCACTCCTGACAGCTAAGAACTGGAAACTGAGGCTACAATTCGCACAGGCTCACCAAAATTGGACAATAGAAGATTGGAAAAATGTTGCCTGGTCTATTGTACCAGCTCCGATCGTTCTTCGTGCGATGAAGATTTTGGACCTCCACTGAGACGAGGCCGACTCTGTAAGAATCCTGAGACATCTACAGATCTACCAGCTCCAGTTGGACTCCGTGATACTAAAGAGGAGATATGAATTCCGTGTGATCCTTACACCAATACAACATTTGTTAGACTGTATATTTATAATCACACCCTCATATGAGGATGAGGTCCCCCTTGAGTCTGGTTCCTTTCAAGGTTTCTTCCTTTACCAGATTAAGGGAGTTTTTCCTTGCCACTGCAGCCTGAGTCATCCTCAGACTTGCTCATAGGGGGATAAATCAAGCATTGCGTTAGTTCAGGCAGGCCACGCAGTAAGCTGCATCAGCTGCTAATCAGCTGTCCACGAGCTGCCCGTCCTTTAAATCCTCGCCTTCGAGCCGCTCCTACGCATCGCCGCTGCTGCAATCCAACACCCTCCTCCATCCCCGACTCCTCCAGCTGAACCCGTTGCCAGCGCCGATTAAATTCTTTTAAAAAAATAATAAATAAATAAATGAATGAATGAATGAATGAATGAATGAATGAATGAATGAATAAAAAATAAAATTTCACACCTCGCACTTGGTTCTGATTCTGAGCTGCAACAGGGGTCTTATCCTTTCCCAGTGCTGCCTCCCCGCCCCGTCCATGCATGCGCACGGACAGGCGCGTGGGAAAAATTCTCCCAGAACAGAACCATCCCGCCAACACTAACTGTATGCTCGCCATTACCAACACTAACTGTATGCTTCCTATAACCTTCATTTACAAAGTGGTCCTGACTGAAATTCATACACATTGTGAACTATAGATACTAATAATAATAATCTTGAATTTTTATGTTTTCTTTATATTATTCCTTATGTTTACCTTCTGCTCTATGTTTATGTTCTGTACAGCTGCTTTGAGACAATGTCTATTGTTAAAAGCGCTATACAAATAAACTTGAATTAAAATTAATTGAATTGATGAGTCTCGATTTCTGCTACGACATTCGGATGGTAGGGTCAAAATTGGGTGTCAACATGAAAGCATGGATCCATCCTGCCTTGTATCAACAGTTCAGGCTGGTGGTGGTGGTGTAATGCTGTGGGGGATATTTTCTTGGCACACTTTAGGCCCATTAGTACCAATTGAGCATCGTGTCAATGCCACAGCCTACCTGAGTATTGTTGCTGACCATGTCCATCCCTTTATGACCCCATTCTGCAGGATAACGTGCCATGTCATAAAGCGTGAATCATCTCAGACTGGGTTCTTGAACATGACAATGTACTCAAATGGCCTCCACAGTCACCAGATCTCAGTCCAATAGAGCACCTTTGGGATGTGGTCCACCACCTCCGATCTACCAGCACTGCTCGACTGGATCCACCATCTCTCAGGGTAAGAACCAAGTATACTACAAGAGTCTTCTCTATTCTGGCACCAAGGTGGTGAAACAAACTTCCCCTAGAGGTCCGGACAGCCGAGTCACTGGCTATTTTCAAGCGGCGGTTGAAGACCTACTTATTCAGGAAACACTTCAACTAGCACTTCTTTCCTTATCCGTTGCATTTAAAAAAAATACAACCTTTGACACTTTTTCATTGTAAATTTGAACAAATGTTTTAAACTCATGGTATCTTAAGTATGTAACCTAGTGAACCAGCATTAATGTATTCAATGTTAGAGATTTAAACACTTATGTACGTTGCTCTGGATAAGGGCGTCTGCCAAATGCTGTAAATGTAAATGTAAATGGTGGAATGGGAGATTCGTATCATGGATGTGCAGCCGACAAATCTGCAGGAACTGCGCGATGCTATCATGTCAACATGCACCAAAATCTCTGAGGAATGTTTCCAGTACATTGTTGAATCTATGCCACGAAGGATTAAGGCAGTTCTGAAGGCAAAAGGGGGTCCAACCCGGTAAAAGTGGCCGGTATATTGGAAGACTGTGTATTTGGTGCTAATCAGTGAGGTCCATACAGTTGCGTGTGTGTGTGTGTGCGTGTGTGTGTGTGTGTGTGTGTGTGTGTGTGTGTGTGTGTGTGTGTGTGTGTGTGTGTGTGTGTGTGTGTATTGTGCTCGGTACAGTTCACTTTACTTATTGAGTCTGATGGCTTGTGGTAAGAAAATGTTACACAGTCTGGTTGTGAGGGCCCAGACAGCAGGAGGGAGAAGAGTGTGTGTGAGGTCGTCCACAATGCTGTTGGATTTTGCAAATGCAACGTGAGAGAGGGAGGAGTGACTCCCAGCGATTTTCCCAGCTGTTTTTACTATCCGCTGCAGGGTCTTGCGATTGGAGATGGTGCAATTCCCAAACCAGACAGTGATGCAGCTGCTCAGGACGCTCTCTGTTCTGCGCATTCCCTGTCAGGAATGTGGTCTGTGGTCAGCCTTCCGTGGAGTATCGTTGGGGGGAGGGATGGTCTTCCTTCCCACTATGTTGTTCTGCACCAGAAATTGTTCACGCATCTAGGAGGAGACGTCACCATCACAGGCAGGTGAAGCTGTCTTGTAGTTCGTGATCGCCTGGTTCCCCTCCACATGCGCCTCATGAACTTAAGCAGTGTTGTAAATGATTACAATGAAGCCTGAAATATATGCTTTTTTTTATTACAGTATAATTAAAAAAATATAAAATACACTTATAAAAATCTGTAATAAAAACATAAAAAATTCTATTAACAATACAAAAAAAATAAACGTTAATTATCTAATAAATGGAATACTAAAGTCTTAATAAATAGTATACAAAAATGTTAATAAATCTTATACTATACTAAGAAAAATCTTATAAAATCTATACTAAGATTAACTAAAAACAAAAAGGATACTGGTGTTGGAGCTGCAGGTGTTGTTGTTAGAGGCCAGGCCATCGATGTTGTGTATTGTGTAGCTGCTCAGGGAGAGAAGAAAAGAAAGACATGTTTAAATGTGTACACAGTAAGACAGTGCAATAAGTACTTACCTGTAGAGATAGTGAAATGAAGAGAAAGAGAAAGCAAGGGAAAGAAAACAGAGGTGTGAGTGTGTGTGTGTGTGTGTGTGTGTGTGTGTGTGTGTGTGTGTGTGTGTGTGTGTGTGTGTGTGTGTGTGTGTGTGAGTAAGTGCCAGAGGAGTGTGATGTTGCTCAGACTCCTGCCATGGCCTTCAGCATCTTCTGCACATGATCCTTCACCAGTCGTAGCACCGTGGTGGCTAAAGCTGCTGGGTCAATGTACAGGTCCAGAGGCTGCGAGAACGGTTCCTCAAACAGCATTGTCACCTTTAACTGTACACAAACACACACACACACACACATTTACAGCATTATGTTATTGAAACAGATCATAGAAACACTGAAATTTAAAGCAGATTATTCAAACTCTTCACTTACGGAAAGCAGCAAAAAGAGCTGCTCTGCTTCAGGCTCCCTGATGTCCATGTCCCACTGGCTGTTCATATGCTGCAAGAATCCCCCGTCCAACTGTAGAGAAGAAAAACAATCATGACGTTACTTGACGTTATTTCCACCCCCATCTAGGAGAGAAACATTCATTCGAGTTTTCCCTTTTGGAACCGCTGACAAGACACTTACCTGTACAGCTTTAGGCGGCAAGCCGGTGATTAAGCAGCTGAAGAAGACGAGTTCGACGAACACACCACATGAGTTGAGACAGTCTGGAACTTGCTTGTGGGGTAACTTGTGGAGTCTTCAGAGAAACTAGACGAGTAAAGACTCACAGAGAACGCCTCGCAGATGGCAGGCAGCTTCAGGACGAGGTCTGAAATCACCTCAAATTAAGACTGAACTTCAAAGTCAGCATGAGGAGTGAAGAAACTTCCTTCCTCCTCATGGGACATGTCCAACTGACCGTCCGCGCGATGGTACAAGCGACTCACCTGGTAAATGGTTTGCTGTGAACAAAAACGTAAAACATGGCCAGTGCGAACAAACGTAACAGAGACGAACTTTACAAAGAACCAGATGGCGTAATGAATTTACTTCGCCATCCTCATACGGCACGTGGACGGTCGTCTCGTATACTAATGGCAGGACACCAGCGCCCTCACGCTCCCGCAGACTCACATTTGAGAGAAAATGCAGAAATTTACTTTTTACACTTACTTTGTACTTACTAAAGCTTTGTGGTGCTACAACAATCAAGATCTTACCTGTATGCAGGTGATCGAGGTCTTGAATAAAGTTTTGTAAAACGAAATGGAGACTGCTGTTACCCAATGATTGCTGGACATTTTGGTGGTGGTGGAGATTCACCACAGCAGGACTTCTGGACCTCTCACCAAGCACGCGATGTACCTGCGTACCTCCAGGGACTAGTGACCGAAACACAACACCACAGACTAGAGAAACAAGTCTTATTTAAGAGGAAGGGAAATTTTAATAAACATAATACTGATAATACTAATAATGATGATACAAATAATAATAAACTAATATTTGTTATAAGATTGTTTTTATTATGGTTAATAATAAAACTAGTAACAAAAACAACATTTAAAATAATTATAACAGTAACCCCACTTTCGTTTTCAGGATTCATGTCACCGCCCTTTCCTTGATTATTGTTGTCAGATAACAACAGCGTCCACAGTCAGATAACAACGGCAACAACAATAGTGGAATAAATGGATTTTGGTGAGTAAAACATGCAAAAAGCAAAACATTCACTTCATTTTAACCAGCTCGATACCTCCAATAATTATAATAATAATAATAATAATAGTAATAATAATATTACTATTATTATTATTATTATTATTATTATTAATAGAGAGTCCCTGCAAATAAGAACGCCAACAACAGTAAGATAACAACGACAACAGTCAGGCCATCCTTAAAAATATTCTTGTTTGCTGTAACTCGACCAACCCTGTCAATTTTTTTTTTTTCTTTTCTTTTTTTTTTTTTTGCTTTAAGTCCGATCGACTTGCCGGTTGTAAATTTGCGTTAAGACCGACCGAATTTTTTTTTTACTCTTCAAACAACTAATACAAAAGCAATAAAATAATATTAATTATATTTTAGTAAGTATTGTAAATATATAAATTGTCTAGGCCTACATACAAACGAAGGCTACATTCTTTCTTTTAAATAAAAACCTGTGACATCATCTATGTTTACACTATTGGTTATCGGATGTCACACTGTGGCCTGTGCGTTCGCTTCGTCTCATTCTCGCATTCACTGTCAGAGTCAACGGTTCGCGCTTGGTAATGATGGCTGCGGCTGCAGTAAACAAAATGTTCGCCGTCACCGTTCAGAATCATACGGGTTCGAGCACCATAATAAATCTAAAAAATCCATTAAAACAGCTCCACACCACTTTAACTTGGCACGGAGTTCTGGAAAAACTGTGTCCAGATCTTTTCCCATCCCTTCTCCCATCTAGTCTAACTGTGACCGTGTCGTCTGACTTGAAGGAAACCACTAAAATGTTGGTGGAGGAAACTCAAACTATCGAGGACGTGCTACAATTTGACCCACAAATCAAAGTGGTTTCTTTTAAATTGAAATTTCAAAGTGAGACACAACCACCCAACAACACGAGGAATGCATTTTCCATCATGATGGACGAGGCGAAGACCGTGAAGGACCGGATCCTTCGCTCCTGCAATAATGGTGAGTTTGCATTCTTGAGTAGCAGGGCAGGTTTTTTGATTTAAAGCTAGCATGCATAACCTACTAGCCTTCCTCTTAACGTTAACGTAGTGTATGAGATGGAGAATTTTGAGATATGCTTGTGAAATATGTCTGTATGAGCCT
>NC_062525.1:22748312-22863312 GCF_022655615.1 Tachysurus fulvidraco
TTTTTTCTAAACTCTAATGGTGTGAAACATCTGAGTCCAGCCCCATTCCACACTGCCACAAACAGCTTGGCTGAACGCTTCGTTCACTTGAGTGTATGAAGCGTTCAGCCAAGCCATTTGTGGTAGTGTGGAATGATGCTGGACACAGATGTTTCACACCATTAGAGTTTAGAAAAAATCCCAACCCATCAGATGTGAATCTGAACTCACCTACCTATAACACAGACCGGAAGTTATAGGTAGGCGAGTTTGTGCTAGTGAAGTGGAAACAGGTACTGTTTCTTTCCAAGACAGTATCTTACACAGTCGATATAGGACATGCACAACAATGGAAAAGACACACAGATGCTTCAAAAGTCATCCAGAGATTTCACATACAATTGGCATATCTGAAACAGTGTACATTCCTTTGAGGACATCAGACAAGGTTGGACAGGATTTGCCTTTGCCAATTAATGACTCAAAAGTCTGTGCATTGGGCTCGGTAATAGGACCACCAGTTTACACCAGAGGCTTCCCATTAGACCACTGGACAAACTCGATTTATAATATGTTTTCCAGTGGGGACGGTTAATGTTCATTTGTTCAGTGTTTGGTACAACCAGGAATGTTTTAGTAAGAGTTGCATGCATCATACGTGAACATGTGAATTAATAAAGTGCGGATCTCAGCTATTTGCTCGGGTTCGGGTAATATATAATTACATGTTTATTACTTTGGGTGAATGAGATAGGCAAAAGTCGTTAATGATAATTCGAAGATTGATTACGCACGGCTGCAGGAAAATTTGCTAGGAGAATCCCGTGCAATGTTGCACCAAGCGTGCAGCAGGCCGTGTTTTAGAGACACTGCTGAATCACCTGAATTCACGTGTTCAGGAGAATTCAGTTCCCCTGTTTCCCCTTTAGCACGCATGCGTGAAATCATGACATTTTTCTCAAATGTTCATGCTATTCTGTTTTAGCAAATGAGAAAAGTCCATTAGCATAGATGGCGTTAAGGCTAAATTTAAACCATTATATAGTCATACTATGGTGTGTTCTGTACTAAATAAGGAACGAGTTATTGGGGGGGGAAAACGTTATTAATTGTTACTTTATGTATTTTTGGACAGTCTGAAAGGGAGTAAAGCTTGTGTTTATGCTATCAATAAAATGTGGCTTAATCTGGCCAAAGAAGAACCTTTTGTTTCATTAATAAATAAATATATTATATAAAATATAAAATAATATATTATATAAGAACCAGCTATTGATAGCACACTGACACACGAATATAACAGGATGAGAAACGTCGCTTATTGCAACAAAATACACACATTCTGTATTGAACGGATTTACTTCATGACCACTAGGTGGCGGTAAGCGCCAGTCTACACCCTTCTATCGCTAAAAAAAAAAAAAAAAAAAAGAACACTGACAACTTCCTTATTGAGGAACGCGCAGGAATAGCTAGCGAGCTGTCGTGGTTAAAAACAAAACCGTTTTAACCACAAAGTAACAATCGCGAGTAACGAACAACATCTGGTTTTATTTATACTAGCGAACGGTTTCAACATGACTGACAGTCCAGGTGAGTGGCGTGTTTATATAATCAGGTAACTAAAAGATCACAAACCGCGACTGGAGTTAGCTCGTTTAGCTACAGAGCATTAAAACTGTTCACGTAGCCGGTCATTGGTCACGTTACAATGTACGTGTAAAGCGTTCGTGCATTCGTGCATTATTCCTCTAAATTATACTGCATGTATATGCCGAATATACATACGTTGCTATTAGCTAACATGCTAACGTTGCTATTAGCTAACATGCTAACGTTGCTATTAGCTAACATGCTAACGTTGCTATTAGCTAACATGCTAACGTTACCGCAACATATCGTATAAGCAGTCAGTTAGCGAACATGAACCTAACATTTTAGTTAGCATTAGCTGCACTGCTGTGTACACAGAGCTGGATGTAGCCTGAGACGACGAAGAACCTGAAGGCGCTTGTTTTTTTTTTCACCCCACACAATAAATCAGACCCAGATATTCGTGGGGTTTTATTTAAAACATTTGTTTTGTGTAGAATAGTTTGTTTGTGTGTGTAACAGTGACGTGTACTGAGCTGTACTGTAAAGAGCAGACCAGTGTCACATTTATCACAAAGTGACATTTGGGTCGATTTATTTTTATTTATTTAGTTTTGCCTTCGTTTAAATGTTTTCTTCTTCTTCAAGTTTGTTAAAAGAAGCTGCGAATGAGCCCGAAATCGCGCCCTTATGTTGCCAAAGCAGGCATGAGTGTTCAGCTACCAGGGAAAGGACGATGTGATGTTACAGAGATCATCGTGATGAACGATATTATTGGCAATTTTATGCCACTGATCTAATGAAAATAGCACTTTTAAGGAGCAATGAACATTTAATCCATCCGACTATTCAGACATTCGGAATTACAATGTGTTAATTTAGTAGATATTTATCAGAAGTAAACAAGAAAAGATCATTAACATTAACAGCCATAACACATGGAACAGGACTACAGATGGTCGTTCTTAATATTCATTACAGTACCATTTTCTCACTGTTTAGGACGTTTGTTAGTTCAGAGTGCAAAATAACTACATATTATTTAACATATATCAGTTTCAGCATCGTCATTTTTAGTCATCCGCAGTTTGTGGGTGAAAGTGTACTTTGTGTATCTCAGATACCCTGTACTGTAGTTTGCACTAGAGAATATGTGTTAAAAATAGTTAATATTAAAGGTGAGGTCTCTGTTGTTTGAAAGCCAACATTGACATTTGAAATCACCAAAACAAACACGCCCCTAACCCAAATGGGTCCCACCCCTGTATTGATAGCTCCGCCCACACATACATACGTAACCCAGGCAACTAATGAAAAGAAATGTGTCTTTATCACAGCTGAAGGGAAGAACAATACGATTGCAGATAAACAAACAAGCAAAAATGACACACCAGCATAATCATGTAAAGGACAAAGGCATATATTAGTTCTGTGTAACAAAGCAAAACCAACGTTACTCACCTATCGAGAAGGAAAAAAGCACCTCGGCGTCTTAAGTAAAGTCGGCCACATATTCACAGGTCGGAGTTTCCCGAGTCAATAACTCCTGAGCTAAACGCTGTCACTACACAAAACGCGATTGTAGCTGCCTCTCTACATTACTACGATAGAAAAGAGGTGTTATTTGTGTAGTAACAGCGTTTAGCTCAGGAGTTATTGACTCGGGGAAACTCCAACCTGTGAATATGTGGCCAACTTCCTGCTCCTTCAGTTCTCTTCAGCGCTGGAAAGCTGATCCTATATTAACACGTCCTACTTCTTGCCTTATCGTAAGTCTTTCTTTGCTCTTTCTTTGTTTTTATCCTCCACGTCAATGTTAAAACCGCTTTCTGCTAATGTCACACATCTCTGCTAATGTCACACACTCTCTCTGCCCATATTGACAAGCCCCGCCCCTTTCTGCTCATTGGCTACATGTTAGATTTTGTTTTTGTTTTGTTTGTCAGCACGACTCAGTTTTCTGAAGCATTTCTCAAACAACGGAGATCCCACCTTTAACACCAGCTTTTAAATCAGCAGCCACAAGGGGGAGCAACAAATAAATACAAACTAAATGGTTCCATGTTGTTATTATTTATTAAAATTTTTAATTTGTATTATTTTTTATTTTTAACAAGTTAAAAAAACTAATGTGAGACTGAAATGTATCAAATAAAACTCTTCAGTTTGGTGTTGATTCACTGTTTAGCTTCAGGTCACACAACATAATGTAGCTCAGTCCCTGATGTTATTGACCTGGACAGGAGTATTTGAAACACAAACTGTTCTTTTCTAACTTTTTCTACTCTATTAAACATTAATGCATTGTTAATATATTTTTCAGTATTTACGGCGTGTTGCACTCGATGCTACACTAGTACTTAAATTTTGAATGTATGTTTTTTTGCGTATTTGCTAAATATTTGAAGTTCTTTTATTTGACAGCCCTAGAACAAGAGGAGGCTACAGAGGCAGATACGAAAGCCGTACGAATGGCTAAAATGTTTGTGACATTAATTCTTATGGTAACACAATAGGCACTGTAGCGGAGATCAAAAACTGTTGAGGTTTTGTCCGTATATGGTACCATAAAGTTGATAAGTTCAGACTTTCAGCTTTATCCCTTCACAACTCCCCAACTGCAGCAGTCTTCAAAACAAAGTTCTGCACACGTTACCTTCTGTTTATGATCTTTATTGCTGTCTCAATTCTCTAAATTCTGTCGTGGTTTGAGACACTAACCCTTTCTAAACGTTCTCATTCAGCGTCCGTACACAACACCCTGATGCACACAGATATATGCTTACAGAATATACACTTTATATATACACTTAACACACAATGTCCTTACGCCTTTATGAATTTAACTTTTTCTTTTGAACCAGTCTTTTCTCCCGAGTGTCGAGCAGGTTCAGGGGTCCAAATGATTAAACATTTGTGTTGCGTCAATGCAACTTGCTATTGGTTTAAGAATTCTAGTATAAATCTACACTGTAACAATCTAATAAAATATTGTCTTGTAGTGCAGCCTATGAAGAAGAATTTGCTTACAGTTAGCAGTTTTGTGCGATGTTTATTCCAGTCCACGTGACTAATGAAATTGTAATCTGTTGGAGCTCGATATGGCACCGTTTAAATCAGTGTATCAATAAAATTCCCATGATGTCTCTATAGGGCTTTTTACACCTGGTCACTTCATGCGTTTTCTGTGATCTGATAGCTATCCGATGGTAAAAAGACCAGGTCTAAATGCCCTCTGAAACGTTTTCGAGACGGATATACTGTAAATCTGATGGGTCAAACCCCTTCAGGAGGTGGTCTGGGACGCATTTCAGATGAAACTGGACAGGTGTAAATGATTGTGGTTGTTCAAGCCACATACGTCAGCGCTATACTCCTCCCAAACAGAAGTACGTCACTCGCAGGTGATTTTTCACCCAGGTGTCTCGTTGGGTCTTAAAATGCACTGCTGCTGCCAGCGAAAATGCAGCAAACAGTAAATTCTGTTTTTTGTAGCATAACCGTCGTAACGTTTTTCTTCTTCTTTTTGATCGTATTCTGAAAACCGTATACACCAAAGCGTGTTCCATTTCAATTACCCCGGAAATGAGGTATAATATATTTGCATTTTGGGTGAGAGTAGAAAGATCGGACTGATATACGATTCGCCGAGACGCATTTATGTGGCTTAATGTAAATGTAACAGTTTAAATCAGATATCTATCGGATCAGAGAAAACACATGCAGTGACCAGGTGTAAAAAGGCCTTTATTCCCATCATGTTAATGAATATTGCTCAAGTCTTGATGAATCACACACAAGTTAAAAAGTTTAAATTGTTTAAATTGGGGGATGTGGTAGCCTAGTGGTTAAGGTGTTGGGCTACCAATCGGAAGGTTGTGAGTTCGACTCCTACATCCAAGCTGCCACTGCTGGGCCCCTGAGCAAGGCCCTTAACCCTCAATTGCTCAGTTGTAAAAAAATGAGATGAAAAATGTAAGTCGCTCTGGATAAGGATGTCTGCTAAATGCTGTAAATGTAAATTAGTTATTTTATTAAAAAATAAAACTAAAACCAAATTATCAGTAAGAAAAGGTTTGCTTTTATCAGTTTAGCTTGTTATCTTTTCATGTAAAATGTGTCTGGCCCTGAGACATAAGTACTGTGTGTGTATTGTCAATGTAGTTTTTAGTTATTGTTTTATGGTAATTTGCTTGGTTCGACTACCACGTTCGCAATAAACACCTGACATTAAAATAAAAATCTCCTGCTGCACTCGCAGTTGTTTTTATGGTATTATGAAGTCAGTCGGTTTATTAGTTATTACTTACGAGAGCTTGTTATAATTGTCGAAATCCATTCGGAATAAAAATCGGTTTAAGTACGAGAGGTCTGTGTCGTGTATTTGTTGCTCTTCTTTTTTTTTTTTGTTAATAAAAATGGCAAGGATTTTGCTTTTAATATCTATTACGTGCATTGGTATTAAACATATAAATAAATGTATCGTCTTATCAGGATTACCATCGGGTGAAGACCAGAATTTAGAAATCCAGGGCTCGGTGACTGTTTGCAACATAGAAACTGAAGAGAGCCAAGAGGAAAATGCCTTTAACGACAAGCATTTCTGTGAGTTCTCTTTTCATTACTACCACCACATTTAGCGTTTGGGTCTACAGCTTTTAACCTACCTACCACTAGGTTGTTCATTTCCATCGTGTTCTTCCTCTCCTAACATTCTGTTTTCTTGCAGACTGTGAAACCTGCCATAAACTATATTTAGACCAGTGTGATGTTCACGGCCCACCGTTGTTCACCTATGACACTCCCACACCCGTCGGAGTTCCTCAGAGGGCTCTCCTTACTCTTCCTCAAGGCTTAGTCATAGGTAGATCAACAACTCCTGGGGCTGGACTAGGTGTTTTTAACCAGGGACAAATTGTACCTCTTGGAATGTATTTTGGGCCTCTCGATGGAGAGGTCACTGGCACAGAAAAGGCACTAGAAAGTGCTTATTCATGGATGGTAAGTGGGGTGAAAGTTATTACAGTTTTCGGCGCAAATAGTCGAAGATGTCACGAATATTAAATTAGAAATCGTTTCTTTTTTTTTTTAGATATGCAGAGGGAGTGATCGGTGTGATTTCATTGATACGGAGAGGGACACTCATTCAAATTGGATGAGGTAAGTAATTTTTAAATTTCCTGCCTACATATCGGCATCATTAACCTACACAGTGACAATGACCTATTATTTGTCACTAGGTTCATATTAATGTTACCGGCCCTCCACAAAATAAACACACGTGCAATTATTATTTTGTTATTTGTTCATTTATTTATTTATTTATTTATTTATTTATTTATTTATTTATTTATGTGTACAGCAGTTTAATTACTGATATTTTAATACTCTCTTTTAGGGCTGGGCGATACGGCTGAAAACTGTATCACGATATCAGTGTTTCATATCGGTCGATATCGTTAATTATTGATAATTTTTATGACCCATTTAAAATAAGGACCAGGAGAAAAATATATTACATTTAAACGTTTTTATCTTAAATTTAACCTTCCTCTGATCATAATCCCCTCGGTTATTAAGACAGAAATGTCAACAACCAGGAAAACAAATAATTATAATGTAAACATGAGTCTAAAGTCACAAAGAACACTTAACTATTATCTCTTAACATTTAAGGTGCAAAATGAAAAAAAATGTAAGAAATGCTTCATAAAGTGTAATAAAATAGTGCAAAGTGTTAAATATAAACATATTCACTAGCTGTTCACCTTCTGATGAATAAAGTGCTATAAAATATGTGCAGTGTTTTGTAAACATAAATAAAACTGAGGTAGACTGAGATACATCTGTAATATAAAAATCAAACCTGATACACTACAGTAACATTGTTTGAAATATTTCAATATAATATAAAACCTGCAGAAATATGAAAAAGTAGCTGATTTTTCCTCTTTTATTTACAATTTTCTCACTCGCTGCGGCTCATTTTCTGCTCATCAGTCGCTGGTTACTAAAGAGGAATCCAGCAGTCCAGCACGAGACAACGATGTGGCGAAACCAAACATGTTACTGTTACATGATTGGCTGTTAGTGTGTCACTCCCTACGTTGCTAGGTTACCAGAGAGTGAGTGCCTTTGTTAATGCAACAAAACTTGCTTCACAGCCTCTGTTTACTTCCGACGAAGAATAAAAAATATCGAACGTTTTATCGTACACATTTTTTATTGATATCGATCACGTGTCTTTCGCGATACATATCGTTATCGTTTTATCTCCCATCCCTACTCTCTTCTATTATGGTTTAACACTCTATCCTTACATACTTGTCTATATTCATATTTATATAACCCTTAAAAGCATTTGAACTTTATTGTAAATAAAGAGCAGGGACTTAAGAGATCCTCCACAGTTTTATATTTATGGATTATAGATTATATGGAATCTTTATAGAGAGAGATTCTTTTCTTCAGCTCATCCCACAGGTAGGTCAAGAGATGTACATCTCACCTAATTATTGATCTGTTCAAAGTTGCAGTGTTGAACAAACTCCTCGCTCTTCTACTCCTGTTTGTGGTTAGATGAAAGAAACGGATTTTCTTCTGCTATGCCTTCCAAGCAGTTTTTTATTTGTTTATTTTTTGTTTGTTTGGAAGTAGCGTCCATTAGTTGGAAATTCAGTGACCCCAGAATGTTACCTCAGGTGGATGTATTATCTTGCTGGAAGAGGCCACTGACATAAGGGAATAGCATTGCCATGAAGGGGTTTACTTTTTTATTTACTTTTTTATTTACATGAATTCACCATGTCACAAAGCAAAAGTTGTCTCAAACTGGTTTCATGCATGTGTGTAGGAGCTCAGTGTTATTACTTTTCAGTCATTGGATCTAAATACAGCACCTTTAGGATGTGATAGAATATGAGAAAGTTTACACTTTTCCCTTTTTTCCAAGAAATTCTAGTTGGTATTCTTATAATCGTAAATTAGCGGTTTTAATTGTTATAAAATATTAATGAATATGTTAAAGTAACGCAAAAGTATTGTACACTATTTCTGTGCTTCTGAGGCGACCTGCCAACTGTTCAGATGGTATCCATTCACCTCGTTCCGCTTTTGTGGATGCGGCGTGTGTTGTATATGTCCGTGATGGAGGGAAGTGAGACTCTGATGACCTTCTCAGCTGATAGCTGTCTTGCTATCTGATATGGTGCAATACCCAAACCAGGCAGTGATGCAGCTACTCAGGATGCTCTCAATGTTGCTGTGTAAAACATGTATCCAGATAGGGGGCTGGAGATAGGCTTTATTCAGCCTTCGAAAAAGTAGACACTGCTGGGCTTTCGCTGCCGTAGCTGCTGTTGAGTGATCAGTTGAGTTTCTTTATCAGATGAACACCGTCAATGTTCCAAGACAGATTGTTGGCTCTACACCAGACTGTTAGCTGCTGCACCTACTCTCTGTATGGTGACTCGTTGTTCTCGCTATTCAAACCAACTGGTCATGTCATCGAGGTACTGGATGTATTTCAAGCTGTGCATTGCTGCAAAGTCGTGAGTCAGCAGAGCAAACAGCAGTGGACTGAGTACACAGCCATGAGGAGCTCCAGTACTTCTTAGTGGTGGTGCTGGAGATGCTGTTCCTGATCTGGAAAGACTGAGGTCTCCCAGTCAGGAAGTTGCAGAGAGAGGTGTTCAGGCCCAGCAGGCACAGATTCTCAATCAGGTGCTGACGGATGATTGTGTCGAAATACTGAACTGGTCGTATGTGTCCTTTCTGTCCAGGTGTGTAAGGTCCAGATGGAGGGTCTTGATTATGGCATAGGACGATATGCAAACTGCAAGGAGTCTTGCAGAGCCTTTTTACACCTGGCCACTTCATGTGTTGTCTCTGATCCGATAGCTATCCGATTTGTTAAAACTGTTCCATTTACATTAGGCCACATAAATGCGTCTCAGCGAATCGGATATCAATCCTATCTTTCTACTCCCGCCCAAAATGCGCGGTTTTCAGAATGCAATCAAAAAGAAGACGAAAAAACTTCTTACGATGGTTATGCTACAAAAACCAACCCTGCATGTCGTCCATGTTATTTGTTTCTGGCGTGATGCACGACTCATGAGTCACCTGCGAGTGACGTACTTCTGTTTGGGAGGAGTATAGTGCTGACGTATATGGCTTGAACAACCACATTCTTTTACACCTGTCCAGTTTCATCTGAAACGCATCCCAGACCACCTCCTGAAGGGGTTTGAACCATCAGATTTACAGTATATCCGTCTCGAAAACGTTTCAGAGGGCATTTAGACCTGGTCTTTTTACCATCGGATAGCTATCTGATCACAGAAAACGCATGAAGTGACCAGGTGTAAAAAGCCCCATAGAGGGAAGTTTCTACACCTGTGACTCATCGTAATTAGCGTGACTGTCCGTGAGTTTCTCAGCTCATGAGGTAATGCACTGACTTGGCTGGATACTGAAAGAAAATCCCACAATCAACTTCAAGAGAAATACAGGCTGCTATGGATAAAAAAGTGGTGGTGGTGTTTCAAGGAGCACAATAAGCAGGTACCTGAACAGTAAAGGCTTGCCTTCAGACAGCTCCTAGGCATGTGATTTAAAGTGATGAGACCAAAACTGAACTTTATAGTCAGAACCATAAACACTATGCTTGGCGAGGAGTCAAAAAGGCCTACGGTGAAAAGTACACCATCCCCACTGTAACGCATGGTGGTGGATGTTATGTTTTGGGGCTGTGTGAGCTCCAGTGGACGGAGAAGTTGTCAGAAAATACTAGCAGACAATTTGCATTCTAGAGCATCGATGCTAAAGGGGGCTAATTTCATTATTAAGAACTAAAGTGTGCAAACTTTTGAGTAGGGATTATTATTTTCTATGTTTAGCCATTCTGTTATGCCTTACATTATTATCCTAAACTATATAATATAGAAATCTCTATGAATCTTAACGAAATGCTTAATGTGTCATCATCGCAAACTCCCCTGTATTCGCAGGTATGTAGTTTGTTCCCGGAGCGAGCATGAACAAAACCTGGTGGCGTTTCAGCAGGATGGGCGCATCCTGTTCCGCTGCTGCCGCCCCATCTATCCTGGGCAAGAACTGAAAGTCTGGTATGCAGAGGATTACGCTCAAAGCCTCTGCACCACATGGGATAAAATCTGGGATAAGAAATGCACACCTATAGGTAATCTGGGTTTTTACTGTATGTACCTCCTGTGTATAAACGTTTTAGTCTGTATTTGTAGATGACGCTCAAATGTAAATGATCAAATAATGAAAACATTTCTATTTTGCTTTTTTTATTTGGCCTTTTTAGGAAGAAACTGTGACGAAGCCTCACAGCTTTGTCTTTGTCCCTACTGTCAATACTCCTTCCCAGCAGCTTTTTACCTACACAGACATGTGAGACGCTCGCACCCAGATGAGTATCCACACCTGCTGGAAACTCAAGCTATTGAGCCTAGTGACCAGACACCGGTTATGAATTTGGATCATTGTCTACTTGCCTCTGATGCACCACCTCCATCCGAAATGCAGCAAATGACAAAATCTTTGCAAAGCCAGTTTCCAGGACTCCATGACCAGACCGAGCAACCAAACCCGAACGATCCATCGGCACATGAAAATTGCAGTGATCTGATGAATGATACAGACCAGGGTAATGCCGGTGTCGTGGAGGTGTCAAGGAACAAATGTGGTGAATGTGGGAGAATATTTTTGCGGTCGTGCCACTTAAAAAGACATCAACGCACAATTCACTCTAAAGAGAAGCCTTATTGCTGTAGCCATTGTAGGAAATGCTTTAGTCAGGCAACAGGGTTGAAAAGACACCAGCAGACACACCAAGGTGATAAAGAGAAAACCGAGGGAACGCAGCAAGCTGAGAAAGGGGACGCTGTCTACTCGTGCACTAAGTGCTCCTTTTCTTTCATAACCAAACTCAACCTCTACAGACATCTCAAAAGACACCACCATGGAGAGTATCTAAAACTAGTTGAGAATGAATCTTCTAATGCTGAGTCAGCATTGCAACACGCAAACTCATCAGACAAACATGATCCTCCTTATGAGCCACCAGCCAAGCTTCGAAGATCGGCTTTAAACCTTAACAGGGCTGGTAATCAAAAGAGGAAAGTACCAACGGGTCGTCCTCGAGGCAGACCACCAAAAATAAAAAAAAAACACATTCAGAAGCCAGTCAAAGACACAGTTCAAGAGGAGAATCAAAACAAGTGTTCAGAGGCTGACCAGACTGCTAATGATAGTGAGAGTACTGTGGTTTCTGAGTGGACTAATGCAGGGGGCAAAGAACCACAGGAAATGGCACAGGAGACCTCCTCGCATGTTTGTGGTGAGTGCCTAAGAACCTTCAGCCACCTCCATCTTCTGAAAAGCCATGAATGCATTCAGCAGGGAGACGGACCTCATGGCTGCTCTCGCTGCGAACTCTATTTCAACCGACTGTGCAACCTGCGGCGACATGAACGCACCATTCATGCCAAAGAGAGGCCCTACTGCTGCACACTGTGCCTTAAGTCCTTCACCCAGTCATCTGGCCTGAAGCGGCATCAGGAAAGCCACTCGCGCCACAGAGCCCATCGCCAGAGCACAGCACTGGCCAATGCCACTATTTACCCCTGCAGCCACTGCCCCTTCTCCTTTACTGGTGAGCGTTACTTGTATAAACATATCCGCCGCCACCACCCAGAGATGACTACAAAGTACCTAAGTTTTAATGAAGGCGAATTGCCATCAAAGGAACAT
Source organism: Tachysurus fulvidraco (assembly GCF_022655615.1). NCBI lineage: Eukaryota > Metazoa > Chordata > Actinopteri > Siluriformes > Bagridae > Tachysurus > Tachysurus fulvidraco. Next base: position 22,760,667 of record NC_062525.1, read on the forward strand.
AGCTGCACTCAATGCTCTAAGACGTTTCAGACAATTAGAGGTTTCAAGAACCATGCCTGCTTCAGACAAGGGGACCAGCTGTACCTGTGTCCAGACTGTGGTAAGGCCTTCAGCTGGTTCAACAGTTTAAAGCAGCACCAGCGCATTCACACCGGAGTGAAACCGTACGCATGCTCGCAGTGTGAAAAGAGTTTTGTGCACTCAGGTCAACTGAACGTACATATGCGCACACACACTGGGGAGAAGCCATTTCTGTGTGCCGAGTGTGGTGAGAGCTTTAGGCAGTCAGGTGATCTGAGACGGCATGAGCAGAAGCACTCGGGTGTGCGGCCATGTCAGTGCCCTGACTGTGGAAAAAGTTTCAGTCGGCCACAGAGTCTCAGGGCCCACCAGCAGCTTCACAAGGGCACAAAACTGTTCCCTTGCACACAGTGTGGCAAAAGCTTTGCTCGCCGTTACCACCTTACCCGTCATCATCAGAAAATGCACTCTTGATTACTTTAGCCAAAACCATGACTCTAATGAGTCCATTTATTCATTGACAAATGTAATTTCTGTTACGACTAATTTTTATATTAAACCTGGTTCCTTTTAAATTGAGCCTGTACCCACATGAACATGCTAATGAAATGCTAGTTAATTTCTGCATTGGATTGTCTGACTGGAATGGAAAGACACAATGGTTTGTGTTGTCTAATACATAATGGAAAACGGCACGCGTTAGCAAACTGAAACATCATTCAGATAACGACCGATGTCAATGATGTTATCTAGCGACGCATATGGTGGGTAACAAGTACACAAACATTTACTACAGCTAAATAAGATTTTGTTCACTAAGCATTCTGAGCCTAGAGTGTATTTTAGATACTTAAGATATCTAAAATAATAGTACTAGAACCTGGGCAAATTATATATAACTGGTGTTCCAGCTCACCAGATAATTATTAAAGCCTTAAAGATGATAATCTTATCGAGTTGGAAATAATGTGATCATACTTAATAAAGGTTTTTGTAAATAATATCACCTGGAATTGTTGTGATGGACAAATTGTGCTTTGTGGTAAAATTGAATAAATGTTCTAAAATTCCAACGCAGATGTGGCTACGCTTACGTCAAGTAGGTGTGGAACTATTTACAGTTCCGGACAACTTTCCCGATGAAACATCCAGATTCCAGTTTGTTTTCACAAAACTGTTTGCAGATATAACCACCATTCATCCAACAACGGCTATACTAGTTTAGTAGGTAAAGGTGGTGTAGCACTAAGGTTATCGAAACTACAGACGTTTATGAAAATACTCGCGGATTATGTTTTGATTTTGAATATCATTCATCTTACTATCGACATTATCGTCAATCAAACTTAAGTTTCAATATATCTTAACTGTCATGTCATATTTTTTGTTTGCGAGTTTATTTCATGTTTTAGTGTCATTGTACACCTTTTTTTTTTTTAAGTTCGATTTACGGTTTTCCTTTTTTTAATAAAAAAAATTCAAAACAGATTTTGTCAGTTAGCAATAGATAAATTCATTTATGCATCGTATGTATTCAGCATGTACTTTTGTAGTTTATAAAACCTTAACATCAAAAAGATTTTATTATATAGTACATAGTTAAAGCTTTCTAGCATCTTGATTTATTTTGCCCTTAAAAATACATTTAGGTTTTAAAAGCTTTATCTTTTTTTTTTTTAACAACTTATTAGTGTATGCAATATTGTACCATGAAAATTTATAATAAATGTTACCTGAAATTGTTAAATGTGATTTTGATCTTTAGAATTTACTTCGCAATTTACTTTTATCTGAAAGAATTCTGACACTTCAGACATTTTATATTTGCATCGATAAGAAATAACATTAAACCCGCTGCCAGGTGATATTAGGCAGCAGCTAAAGAGTCCGATTTTGAAGTCGATGTGTTCGAAACAGGAAGAATGGCTAAGCATAAGGATCTCATTGACACAATGTGATGGCTAGACGACTGGATTAAAGCATATCCAGAACAGGTCATCTCCAAAACAGCTGGTCTTGCGGTATGTTCTCGATATGCCTTGGTTACTACCTACCAAGAGGAAGGACAACAGGTGAGCCTGTGACAGGATCGTGGTTGCCCAAGTCTTATTGATGCACAGGGTGAGCAAAGGCTAGCCCATCTGATCCAATCCCACAGAAGCATCCCATTCCCAAATTGCTATAAAAAAAAAAAAAGTTAATGCTTGCTGTGATAGAAAAGTGGAAAAACACACTTTCATACAGTATGTAGCTGTGTCGCTTCAAACCGGTCAGAGTGACATGGCCCAGTGTTGAAAGCATTTACAATGGGCATGTGTTCATCAAAAATATGCCATGGAGCAAAGGTCTAATGAATCGTGGTTTCTTTTACATCATTTGGAAGACTGAGATCAGGATGTACTATGAAGGCAAAGCCAGTGGAGGTGTGATGCAAAGTTCTGCTAGGATCCTGGAATTCGGATGTTACTTCATGGCAATAGTATAATATGCCCTGCCACACTGCAACAATTGTCCAGGGGTGGTTGATGAGGGTATTCAAGATTTTTCAATTCTTAAATTCCCCAGCTCTCTATCCTTTCGAGCAGCTGTGGCATGTACTGGAGAAAGAAATCCGATCCATAGAGTCCGTCCTTATTGGACGTTAGAATAAGTTCTGTAGATTATGAGATGCTGTAACAGATGATGGCACGCAGCAGGCTTGACATATTCCAGGTCGTTCTCTTACAGAAATAGTTTTTTAATAAAAGTTTTTTAAGAAGCTACCATGCCAAAGAGAACCGACTTACAAACCGTTTGAGTCATTGCAGTGCGTTCTCCTTTTGTACAGCAACGTTTTTAATAATTAACAGATTTGTGCTTGCCTTGATCTATAGTTGTTTATCATATTTATTCTTTAGTTACATTAATATGAATTAATTGTTTCAAAATTCATTGCACTTGTGTGTAAATAAAATAATAATTTAAAACCTGCACCAAAATCTAACATTCAGACCACATGAACTGCTGTGGTGACCCCGAACAGGGAGCAGCCGAAAGAACACCACCACCGTACAATTATACAGTTAGTGATGAAATTATTGTTTAACGTATGCATTCATTTGGTGAAGTATTATTGCCTACCAGCTACTATGGTAAGAAATCGAATAAACAAGTTGGGATCAAACAATTTGCCTTAAAAATAACCACAAACACGATCATGGATGTTTTTCATGGAATTTTTGCATGGTTCTCATTACACGTTAAACTGAATTATATACATCACACAATCTAAAACCCAAATATAAATCTGTAGCACGAATAATCACCTCGATGAAAAAGATATTTGGTTTGTTATGCTCCTGGTCATTTAGAATCAGAATCAGAATCAGCTTTATTGCCAGGCATGTTTCCACAGGCGAGGAATTTGTTTTAGTGACATAATCTCCACAGTGTAACAGAATGACATATGTAGTATAGATGAAATTGTATGTACACATTTACAGGTGTGAAATGTGCAGTTTAAATAAACATATGAAATATACATACGCAAATAAGTATACAATATATACAATATGTATGTACACATGTGCAATTGTAAAATGTGCAGTTGAAGTAAACATAAACATTCAGACAATATGTATGCATGCATGTACAGAGTGTAAGTATGAAATGTGCAATTGAGGTATACATAGTGAAAATATTATGTGTTGTGTGTTCCATGGTGTTAATGGTTCATCAGGTGGATTGCTTGAGGGAAGAAACTGTTCCTATGTCTGGTCGTTCTGGAGCTCAGGGCTCTGTAGCGCCGACCAGATGGCAACAGTTCAAAGAGGTAGTGTGCTGGATGTGAGGGGTCCAGAGTGATTTTCTTTGCTCTTTTGCACATTCTGGAGGAGTACAGGTCTTGAAGAGTGGGGAGAGTTGTGCCAATGATTCGCTCAGCAGTCCGGACTAACCTCTGTAGTCTTCTGAGGTCAGATTGGGTGGCTGAGCCGAACCAAACAGTCACTGAGGTGCAGAGGATAGATTCAATGATGGCAGTGTAAAACTGTTTCAGCAAATCCTGTGGCAGGTTGAACTTCTTCAGCTGACGAAGGAAGTACAACCTCTGCTGAGCCTTTTTCACAATGGAGTCAATGTGAATGTCCCACTTCAGGTCCTGGGAGATTGTGGTTCCCAGGAATCTGAATGACTCCACTGCTGTGACAATGTTGTGCATGATGATTAGTGGGGAAGAGCAGGGTGGTTTCTCCTGAGGTCCACTATCATCTCCACTGTCTTGAGCGTGTTCAGCTCCAGGTTGTTAAGGCTGCACCAGACAGCCAGCCACTCAACCTCCAGTCTGTATAAGCAGACTCATCACCGTCCTGGATGAGGCCGATCAGTGTGGTGTCGTCTGCAAACTTCAGGAGCTTGACAGATGGGTCATTAGAGGTGCAGTCATTCGTGTACAGGGAGAAGAGCAGTGGGGAGAGAACACAGCCCTGGGGGGCGCCAGTGCTGACGGTGCGGGTGCTTGATTTGAGTTTTCCCAGTCGCACTAGCTGCTGCCTGTCTGTCAGAAAGCTGGTGATCCACTGGCAGACAGAGGAGGGCACGGAGAGCTGGGTTAATTTGGGCTGTAGGAGTGATAGGATGATGGTGTTGAAAGCAGAGCTGAAGTCCACAAACAGGATCCTCACATAAGTCCCTGGTCTGTCCAGATGCTGCAGAACATAATGCAGTCCCATATTGACTGCATCATTCACAGACCTGTTTGCTCTGTGGGCAAACTGCAGATCGTCCAGTAAGGGTCCCGTGATGTCCTTCAGATAAGCCAGAACCAGTCTTTCAAATGATTTCATGACCACAGATGTTAGAGCCACAGGTCTGTAGTCATTAAGTCCGGTGATTTTGGGTTTCTTTGGGACGGGGATGATGGTGGAGCTTTTGAAGCATGAGGGTACTTCACTCAGCTCCAGTAACGTGTTGAATATCCGCGTGAAGATGGGGGCCAGCTGATCAGCACAGGCTTTCAGACAGGCTGGTGAAACGCTGTCTGGGCCTGGAGCCTTTCTTCTTTTGGTCTTCCTGAAGACCTGACACACATCATCTTCACTGAACTGGATTGAAGGTGTGACTGATTCGGTTGTTACAGAAGGTGAGAATTGGGCACAGAAGGTGAGAATTGGGCATTTAATATGATTTGCAATTTGGACTTATTAGCCATATGACATAGGAAAAAGGAACTTGAGGTATTTGGATAAAGACGTACCTCTTGTACTTGGATCAGTCCTGCCAACCTTTACGTATTCTGTGTTGAAGCTCTCGTTGCCACCGATTTCCTCATTGAAAGCTGTGCTGCTGTGGGTAAGTGAAGGAAAATGGGGAATGTTTTGATTTCATTCATGTGTAAATAAAACCATTTTATGAATATTCATCTATTTATAGATTCCAACTATTCCAATGAATATTCAGTAGGCCGGTACATAATATCAGTTAAATATATTTATTTGCGATTATTAAAAATGACACTTTCGGTTATTGTTTTTGTAAATCTGATAGACAGTAATTAAACAGTCTGTAACTGCACCTGTCAGCAGGGTTGTGTTCAAACCGTTTATAAGGCTGATTACCTCTGGATTCAGTGCAACCTTGACCAGGAAACTGAAATAACTGAAGAAATATGAATAAATGGATGGATAGATAGGATGGATGGATGGATAGATAGATAGAAGGATGGATGGATGGATGGATAGATAGATAGAAGGATGGATGGATATATGTATGGATATATGTATAGATAGATAGATAGATAGATAGATAGATAGATAGATAGATAGATAGATAGATAGATAGATAGATAGATAGATAGATAGATGAACGTCTCTTTCTGGAAACTAAATATTAATTTGATTCACATTACTTGCATTTGCACAATATTTTTACATTTTGATCACATTTTGTTTGTCGACTTTATTACATCTTTAAAACAACTGGTACAAGCGTAAGTCCACATGTATGGTGAGTGTATATAATAGTTTTATAAAATAGTTTTATATAATAGTTTTATATAATAGTTTTATATAAGGCCATCCTTATATTCTTGTTTACCGTAACCCGACCGACCCTGTCAATTTAGGACCGACTCAATTTTATTTATTTTTAACGCTCAACTTGCGTTAAGACCGACTTTTTTTTTTACTCTTCAAACAACTAATACAAAAGCAATAAAATAATATTAACGGGTTCGAGCACATATGCATCTAAAAAAAATGCACTAAAACAGCTCAACACCGCTTTATCTTGGCACGCAGTTCTGGGAAACCGGGCCAGCATCAACATAAGGTTTGCGATGATGCGCCCGAAGGCACGGGTTGAAGACCCAGTCAGTGACGTCACGATATGCTAATTTGTTTAAAGTCATATCTACGTAATCACCATCACCGAAATTTTATTATTTTTTTTTTTTACATTGAAACTTGAAAATTAAAATAGACCGACCTACCGACCAAAATATTTTTAAGGATGGCCTAATGTGTGAATTTTCACTGTAAGAGCCGGATAAGGCGGTCAAACCTGGCGCATGCGCACACAACACGAAAGTATGGCGACTACCAGTGAAAACATGGAGAGAAGTGAAAGCACTGTGAGGAGAAGACATAAAGGCGACACAACCGGACAGTCACACAACAGCGACACTGAAACACATCATGATGTGAAATGCGATAAGAAACAAAAGATCCGGTTGGGAACAGGGACTTACTGGCTCACTAGGATTGTGTTATTGAGATCTGTTGCCTTCATGTACTGTGAGTTGTGCATTATAATAGCATATAGCACTTAAAATAACTACCTTTAATTACATAAAAACCTTCATTTACTGCTTATAACACATATTGATTTATTTGTGTGTTATTTTTATTTATTGATTGATTTCATTTGCTGGTTATAAACCATATAAACAAATAAATAATTTATATATATATATATATATATATATATATATATATATATATATATATATATATATAATTTATTTGTTGATTTGATTAATTGATTTTCACCTATTTTTTTATAGGTGACCTATTTTTTAATGTTCCATATCAGTAGCCACATTATAGATGTATACAATATAAGACATACTGCTACAGTATAGAAATAAGCAGTTGCAGTCGTGCCAAGTTATAAATTTAGTATAATCTCAAATCAACTCAACTGCAACAATACTTTCGTTACATTTTCTTTCTGTAGTTGTTGCCTTTACTGTGGCTTACAACCAGAACAAACAGCTGATCGGGGAGAAGGGTTTGACACCTTGTGAAGACTACCTGCGTAGTGTCAAGCGTTATGTGGGTGGTAAGATCGGCATGGCTGCGCTCACGTACGCTCCCACTATTCTGTGGTTCTTGGACTGGAAAGACATGAATGGCAACCTAGATGGCATTGCTCTTGTAGGATTGGCACTTTCTGGCTTTGTCCTTTTATTTGGGAAGGCCAACATGATTATAATGGCAGTGCTGTGGATCCTGTATCACTCCATAGTAAATGTTGGACAGCTGTGGTGAGCAACAGTACACACACGTGACATTTAACTTACTGTAGTCTGTATTCAACTATTACTTTAGTCCTATTTACAGATTTATAAAGATGTTTAAAATACTTGCTTAAATTTTTGTATTAGTTCCTTGGTAGGCTAGACCAAAATATTTCTTAATTTTTATAACCAAATGTAACACTCTTTCTAATATATCAGTTATAGTATACACTTCTTTTTGCTTTTAGGTATTCCTTTGGTAAGTAGAATAATTTATCAATTTATAAAAATACATCCATCCGTACATGCATACAGTCGTTGGACAATGAAACGTAAACATCTGCATTTGCAGCCAATACCATGTCAATTAATCATGGGAATTAACACGTCTGTAAAGTTATTCTTGTTGACTGTGGTTTATCCTTTGTAGTGGACAGTAACCTGGATACTGTGGCTCTCGATACACCACCAAGTCTTTCTGTCCTGGTCACAGATGCACCATAAAGATGTGGACCAACAGTTTGTCCACTTTTGAACTCTGATATGTCTCATTATTGCTGTATGGTCTATACAATACTTTATGTAACTATGTGCTATTGCTCTGCTAATTCAACTGTAACTCTTTGCTCTTACTTATGGGATGTGAAATCTGTAAAGATTGGGTACCAGGCAGCGCCTATACAGTATATAGGCGTGAAACCTGCATCACCGATTGGCCGACGTTTCAGTCTCATTGTCCGACACCTTTATGTACATGTATATATTTATTGAACATAAACCTAGAGCTTTTCTGGTGTCCTGTGAGTTACTGACTACCACATTATTTAATCACAATTAATAGTTAACATGTATAATGCTGTCAATTTAATCACTGTTACCAATATTATGTGGATTTTTAACATTGTCCCCATTATGCTTGCAGGTTGGGAGAGCCAGTTACTTGAGACAGGATTCCTCTGTATTTTTCTGTGTCCTTTATGGAGTCTTGCACAGATTCCACATCACTCCCCACCTTCGCTAATCTCGATCTGGTCTTTCCGCTGGCTTATAGTGAGAATAATGCTTGGGGCAGTAAGTATTGCACATATATTTATGATATATGAAAGTCATACACTTATCAGCCGTAACATTAAAACCACACAACCTGTGGTACCAAATCAGCTCCACAAGACCTATATAGGTGTGCTGTGGTATCTGGGACCTCTTATTTGTCCAAAACATCCCACAAACACATGTTATATAACTGTATATCATTAAAATTCTGCTCATTTGGAGATGCTCTAACATAGCCATCCCAATTCGTCATCACAGATCATTACGCTTGCCCATTTTCCTTCTTTCAGAAACAGAATCAGAATCAGCTTTATTGCCAGGCATGTTTCCACAGGCGAGGAATTTGTTTTAGTGACATAATCTCCACAGTGTAACAGAATGACATATGTAGTATAGATGAAATTGTATGTACACATTTACAGGTGTGAAATGTGCAGTTTAAATAAGCATGAAATATACATATGCAAATAAGTATACAATATATACAATATGTATGTACACATGTGCAATTGTGAAAAGTAAACACACTGTTTACTTGCTGCCTAATCTATTCCACCTTTTGGCAGGTGCCATTGTAACAAGATAATCATTTTAACTTTGTGAAGTGGTTTCCGTTGGTTATAATGATATGGCTGTCGCTTATTCAGGCATTACGCTTCCTTTGCAATTCTTTGTTTTAAATCAGTTTTATTTTCCCCATACGATACTAGTACTACTGTGTACTGTACACTTTAATAAATGAATTCATGTCTAAATTACATTTCTTTTTTTTACATGGCCAGCATTAGGCATTATCTTGAAAAGTCCTAACTAGCTAAACAGTCCTAAACAAAGAAGAATACAATTCTTGTTAATAATCTAAATGGAGTCACGCAGTAGTAAGTGAGGAGAATCAGACACAAACCGGTGACCTTTTTATTCCTTTTTATGCATTTAAACTTACAAGATATAAAATGTTGAAAACATAAAATCTTTAAACTTGATAACTAATGGAAGGGATGGACTGTTATTCACACAAACAGACAGTAGCCTCGCTCAATCACCAGACCTCCACCTGGACATGAACTCTACGGGCAAATGTGGACACCCATCCTAATTAATGTGTCATTGGACATAACTGAAGAACTCATTTAGGAGCAACAACATCTCAGCCTGGCCCTCTTAGCACGATATAGCAAATGAATTACCCTCATCTTTCTGACACAGTCTGTAGACACTATGCTTATGAGATTGTATCTCAGACATTAAGCTTGCTGATAAGATGCAGATTGAGCATCTGGATTAATTAGTAAGAATATGTAGTGGATGTTTCTGAGCTTTGGGTTGGTAAATATTTAAAGTAAAGTAAAATTAAACTAATAAGGGATAGTAAAGTTACAGTATTTTGTCTGTATTGCAACTGGGGCAAATCCCCTGAAACATCTGGTTGGTAACTGAACAAATGAATGATATACTTTTTTAAGTATCTGTCAAAATTTGATATGGGATTGTTCAATTTGTCAAGGGCTTGATCAAGATCAGAGGAGATCGTTGTTGGAGAGACCTGACCTGCATGGACTATCACTATGAAGTAAGTATGTTTGTGTGTAAGAGGAGAGCTGCAATCAACCGCTTATGCTGTACAGTACCATTTAGTTATGTCAAGAGACTTTTATTGTTATTTTAACCACGTATATATGGTGCAGTACACAGTGAAATAAAAAAGAGACTCAAAGCACCTGTGTACGTCGCTCTGGATAAGGGAGTCTGCCAAATGTTCCTCCAGGACAGCGGTGCTATACATGACGCAGAGCTAGATTAAACAACACAGACCTCAGAACTATGTACCATGACATACTGTAGTTCTACATAAAGTGCATGTGTGAAAACTTTGCAAGACAAAACAGTACATCACAATACAATAATATAAACCGAGCAGCACTGTGTGATCCTACAATTGTAAACATAACCAGTTAGCAGCAGATTGATTGTAGCAACATTAAAAAGTAAAGTAAAATTGTGTGTGTGTGTGTGTGTGTGTGTGTGTGTGTTTGTAAGTCTAGTCGTGAGCGCCTAACGATTTGAGTGAAGGGTGTGTGTGAGGGTTGTTTGGGGTCATCCACAATGTTGTTGGCTTAACAGATGCAGCATGTGATGTAAATATCACTTATAATAAAACTTCCAATAATATTTCCAACAGTCTAAAATCTATCACCATGATATCTTTCTTTTGGTGTCCTTTCATCCAAACCCGGTGCCACAAATAAACCTACTTTATCAGATCAGTAAAATACCTTTTAGATAATACCACAAAAGCACATCATACATGTGTTCTCTGTGATTTGCTCCGAAGCCAATAATAATAATATATGAGCAAAATCATTGTTTATTGTGACAAAAAATTTAATTAAACAAAAGAACTGTTTTTTTGTTTGTTGTTTGCGTTGCTTAAGCGTACTTGGTAAAGTCACCTTGGATTTGTTGTTTCAATCAGCTTTTCACTCCTGAATCCTGATATTTATGGCCATTCTACCTTACCCAGCCCATGAATGCCATTAAAACGAGTGCTCACACACCCTCACAGCCCAGCACCTGCTTTATGTGTACAGTTAAATGAGTTAAATTCTAAAGGAGTGTGATCTGGCTCTCTGATTGGTATGTAGTAAAAAGCCTTTTCTCTCTTTACACAGACGCAGCCTGTTCCTAACCCCATCTCATACTATTTGCACCACTCCCCTTGGTGGTTCCATCGATTTGAGACAATAAGTAATCACTTTATTGAGCTTGTCGTGCCGTTTTTTACGTTCATGGGCCGACGTATGTGCATGGTAAATGGAGTGCTGCAAATCCTCTTCCAGGTGATGAACAAATACACATACACACACACAAATACATACACATACACACATACACATTATTATACCACTTCTTTCAGCTTTTCTCTTCAGGGGTCACCACAGCGAATCATCTCTCTCCACCTATCCCTATCTTCTGCATCCCCAACACTTGCACCCACTAGCTTCATATCCTCATTAATTACATACCTCCTCTTTGGCCTTCCTCTTTGCCTCCTGCCTGGCAGCTCCATGTCCAACATTCTCCTACCAATATACTCACTCTCCCTCCTCTGAACATGTCCAAACCATCTTAATCTGGCCTCCTTAAATTTATCCACCAAACGTTCAACATGAGCTGTCCCTCTGATGTACTCGTTCCTAATCCTGTCCAATCTTGTCACTCCCAAAGAGAACCTCAACATCTTCAGCTTGGCTACCTCTAGCTCAGACTCCTGTCTCTTCTTCTCCTGTCTCTTCTACACACACATTATTATACATTACCTTAATTTCACCACACACACGTAGGTGTACACTGGTAGGCACTTGGATGCCCCAGTAGCACCCAGTAATATATAATAATTATTGTTATAATTAATAATACTAATGATATTATTATTATTATTATTATTGTTGTTGTTGTTGTTGTTGTTGTTATCCATTTATGACCTTACAGTAGCTAACATGCAAAGAATTACTATCCAAATTGTATTTTTATGCTAAAATGCATTTTAAAAAATTGCTAATTAATTAAACATCTTAGACAAGTATCTTTTAAATTTGGATGCATCCATTGAAACGTTCCTGATGGCCGTTGGAAGATCGTTCTAGACTGTAGAGGTAACGTGGAATACAAAGTCTGCCACAGATTTTCACTAACATTATGCAGGCCTCAGCTGAGTGAAATGTATGTGATGGTATACTGTTTAAGTTTTTGACCTTTTCCTGATAAAGAGACTACATTCACATGATAGAAATCAGATATTTTTTTGGCCTATGTACTTAATGTCCATGTATTTGTTTTACAGGTAGTTCTTATAATCAGCGGGAATCTTAGTTTCCTGAATTGGCTAACTATAGTACCAAGTTTAGCTTGTTTTGATGATGCAGCATTAGCATTTCTGTTCTGGCCTGTTCAACAAACTAAACAAACCTTGCTGAAGATGCAGAACGAGGCAGCAGGACAAGCAGCCACTAAAGGTGTGTGTAAGCTTCAAGTATTACTTATTATTTTTGCAAGCTTCAGGGTTGTTGTCGTCCCCCCCCCCCCCGAGTTTAGTTTATTTTATTTTATTTATTTATTTTATCCAATGGGCTGCCTGTGTATGTTCAATCACGCATAATGCTAAATGTATACGCTTTAATAGAACATTCTTTTTTTTCTGGTGTTGTCCAGGCATGCTCATTCGACGAGTGGTTAATGTGGCTTTTGGGATTTTAATTGCATATTTGAGTGTTCCTGTGGTGATCAACCTCCTAAGTCCTAGACAGATGATGAACACATCTTTTGAGCCTCTCCGTATTGTCAACACGTATGGAGCTTTTGGCAGGTGAAGCTCATTCAATTTTTTTTTCCTCTTTGGTATCAGTGCTTAATGGATCAGAATTCCTCGATTAGTGGATTACATTCTTTTTGTTTACTCTATGATGGCGTCCCAACATAAACATATTACTACTTAAACTTACTACTTAATTTGGTCACTTTGCTGTTTGTTCTCAGTCACAGATAGCTTTTAATTCTTGTGATTTAATTCTTATGTAGCATTACTAAGGAGAGAACAGAGGTGGTGTTTCAGGGCACACTTAATGAAACACACTCTGATGAGGGTGTTGTATGGGAGGAGTATGAGTTCCTGTGCAAACCTGGAGCTCTAGATAGAAGACCGTGCCTCATTTCCCCTTATCACTACAGACTGGACTGGCTGATGTGGTTTGCTGCCTTCCAAGTAAGGGAAAAATATATTAATGTATATGATTCATTTATCATTCTGTGTGTGTGTGTATTTGTGTGTGTGTGTGTATTTGTGTGTGTGTGTGTATTTGTGTGTGTGTGTGTATTTGTGTGTGTGTGTGTATTTGTGTGCGTGTGTGTGAGTGTGTGTGTGCGTGTGTGCGTGTGTGTGCGCGTGTGTGCGCGCGCGCGCGTGTGTGTGTGTGTGTGTGCGCCAAACTGAAGCATGTTTTGTCATTTTCCCTGAAAGCTTCACCATCTTATATTCCTCTTTTCCTAGACATATGAGCAGAATGAATGGATCATTCAGATAGCTGGAAGACTTCTAGCAAATGACTCCACTGTGCTCTCGTTAATGGACCATAATCCGTTTCAGGGAAAAGACAAACCGCGGTAAGGCCCAGTAACATTCTTTAATATCTGTCTTAACCCATGAAGCTTCTACAAAGTATCCAATGGACTCTGATTATCTCTAATCTGAGGAACTGTTTCAGGTACAGTGTCATTTACTGTGTCCCAGCAGTTGAGCTGTGTCTTACATACCTCCTGTACATACATTTATGTATACATTTGTTGCCAAAAAAAAAGGTTTGTAGTTAGTTAGAACACACAGGAAATTTGACCCTTATGCAATTCCAGTGGCCTTTATGGAAGATCCACATGGGTCCAACAGGTCTTTAGCTCTGTATGTACGATTGGGGGATTTGACAGCTGCTGGGTCTTTAGCATGTCCCTTACCAGGTACAACTGGCTCTGAAAATTGTCTTCGTTTCCTAATATTACGAATAAAATGACCAGTATTGTTTAAAAAGGGAAAAAAAACCTTCTGATAATTCAGGGACAAAGTCTTTCCAGGATCATTTGCTCATCACTTAAAAATCATTTTAAACCACAAATCCTACATACTGCAGAACAGTAACTGAGTTTTTCTTGTGGTGTTTTATTTATTAACAAAAACACTAACGTATACATTTTGAAACATTTAGGTGGATACGAGGAGAACACTTCAGATATAAGTTTACCAAACCTGGGAGTGTTTCTGCAGCCAAGGGGAAATGGTGGGCCAGGAGGCGTATTGGACCTTACTTCCCACCAGTCAATTTGGAAGGCCTCAGGAAGTACTTTCTATCGAGAAATTGGCCGCAACCAGACAAATAAAAGTAAATAAATAAAATGAATGAATGTACCATGATTGTGTATTTTTTAACTTTTCTCTTTCACTTTTTTTACGTACTTTTAATGATGCATTAAAGTGGAAAATTACTTTCTCCATTCTTTGTGAGAGTTGTCCTTAGTCCTTTCTAATATCATCATATTAAGCATCTCCTTATTATAATCTAATATTATAAGATTATATAAGCTCTTTGATATTAATAAAAAGATAAATCTTTCATTCATACGCAATTACTCTAGTTATTATGACAGGAGCATCATCAAAAGCCAACCCAAAAACAGATGGTTTCTGTTCCATACTCCAGAGCAGAAGGTGGCAGTAATGCACCTAATTATGCTGGCAGGACAATTAAGATTCAAACTGCTTGCAGGACAGTTACATGCCCATTTCTCTCAGTAGGAACAGAAGATGGAAAGGGAGTAAGGAGAGGTGGAAAGGAGAGAGGAAAAAGGGAGCTGCTCAAACCTCTGCAATTCAGAAGAAATTCAGTGTCTGGTGTCTGTTACTTGACATGTAGTAAAGACAACTACAGGATTGTTTTCCATTCAAGTGCCATACAAGTTCAGACTTTGAAAACACTTGAAATTTAACAATATATTGTATAGAAATGTATGTGCGTTATTGATTTTATTAATATGAGGGTGCACTATTTTAAGTGACAATATAAGATTCGGGCCTTTGCTGGGAGGAAATTTTAGTAACTGGACCTCTTTGAATTTTAATTGAATACCCCTGGTGTAGACTATCCATAAGTGTGCCATTTATAAATGTTCACAGTAAAGCAGACTCTTTTATTCTGAGAAGATGAGAAGAAATGTGTCACATGATAAGACCCACTTCATTGTTTCTTCATAACTACCAATTTCATACAATCCAAGGCACTAATAAAATATGACGTGAGTGATTGCAGTTTATTGAAGGATTTATTTGACCAGTTTTCACTTAAAACAGATCAATGAATGTCCTGCAACATTTTGGGATATAACTTTACAGCAGTCAAGCATCCAGTATACACATCATATCTAAATTTGCAAATATGTTAGTATCCATGCACCGTGTCTGTATTGTCCTAGGGTACAATAATGGGGTTATTATTATGCCACTATAAATACTGATGATTAAGTGACTGGGAAAAAAGGATGAAAGTTTAATCATTAGAAAAGAATGCATCAATATACAAAATCCACTTTTTCAGAGCACTTTTTCAAAGGACATCAGGACTTTTAGATGGGACATCAGTCATGACATAGGAGAAGCAATCGTTGCTACTCGTCAATCAGAAAAGGGTTATAAGGCCATTCTACAGTGAGTGGTGATGATTGGGCTTGTTTTGCAGCCTCTGGTCCTGAAAAACTTGTAGTCATCGAGACAAGAATGAGATCCACTTTAAGTTCACCAGAATATTCTTAAAACTGGAGACCAGTATATATATTTCATGCAACAGGACACTGAATCTCAAGCAAGCTGACATATGAATGGGTAAAAAAGAAAGAGTCCTCAGACTTCAGCCCCGCTGATGCTGTGGTGGGTTTTTAAGAGAGCTGTGCATAAAATAATAACCTCAACGAACTGAAGCAATGTAGAGTGAAACTCCAAAATGATGTAACAGACTGATAAACTCCTGCAGGCAATGTTTACTTGTTAAATTCAACTTGAAATATTTAAATAGTTAAACATTGCCATTTATTTGAAAAATATGACTTATAATGCAAAAGGTTTTTTCTTATTTATGGATAGTGGACACATGCAGTCATAAATTATCATGTAGTTGTTTGACTCGTTTTTAAAACCTCGTGATAACTGAAATCACCTAAACAACCCTGATCAAAAGTTTCCATATCCTTGAATGTTTAGCCACATTATAAACACACAGGTTGATGCACAGTGGTTTTTAATGACTACTAAAGTAAGTTTCCACCCCTGTAACTCTTTGTGATTGTAATTAGTGTCTGTGCATAAATAGTCAGTGAGGTTCTCAGCTCATGAGGTGATGCACTGAAAGACAAAAGAACTGCTAATGGACCTACGGAACAAAGTAGATGAACTTTATAAAGCAGGGAAAAAATATAAAAAGATCTCTCAACACTAGAAAATGCCATGCCAGGCCTCACAGGTTCTGGAACAGTCATTTGGAGTGATGAGACCAAAATTGAACATTATAGTCACAACCATAAACATTATGTTTGGAGAGGAGTCAACAAGACCTATGGTGAAAAGTACACCATCCCCACTGTAAAGCATGGTGGTGGATCTCTTATTTTTTGGGGCTATGCAGCATGTTATGTTAATGCAGCATGTTAACAGGAAATACTGGATGAAAATTTGCATTCTACAGCACTTAAGCTGTGTAAGGAATGCTCTCGGATTTCCCAACATGACAATGATCTATGACAATGATGAGCCAAATAAGGTCAAGGTTCTAGAGCGATCTTTGAGCCACTTTTGGGAGAACATGCAACCAGAAAATTTTCAGGAACTGGAGGCATTTTGCCAAGAAGAATGGACAGCTTATAAAGGATTGCATGCCATCATAGATGCTAAAGTGGGCAATACATAATATTAAGAACTAAAGTTATGTAAACTTTTGAACAGGGATTTTTTTGTTATGATTTGTCTGATGATTGTGACATTCTATTATGCCTTACATACTAACTTGACTCCTATAAGAAATAAAGTAATTTCTTTGCCTTCTCACTCATGTTTTCTTTTAAAAATGGTACAGATCTTGCAGATTCTCCCAAGGTATTCAAACCTTTGTGCACAACTACACAACATTGTCAGGAAAAAATACAATGGGCCTAAAACGGAACCTTTGGAATATCAAACATAAACTTAGTATGTTTAGAGTAGTCACCATTTAGATCTAAGGGCTGATAGCGATCAGTCAGATAAGACCTGAGCCAGGAGAGGGCTGTCCTTTTAAACAGCATGTTCTAGCCTATTATGAAACATAGCATGGTCAATGGTGTCAAAAGCTGTATTCATTTTGAGTAACACCATCAAGGAGACACAACCCTGATCAGTGGCCAGTAACAGGTCATTTACAACTTTAAACAGTGCTGCGTCTGTGCTATGATGAGGCCTGAATTCTGACTGAAAAATCTGTTGCGTCATCTGACATTATTTGCTTGTTACAGATATAGAAGCTGGTGAGTACCACACACTTGTTACTTATGCCCTGTGAGAAATAGAAGTAATTTCTTTTTCCCTCTAACTGTAATTGTGTTCTGATGGTGTCTTTTAGTCAGCACCAGTGGCGGATCGAGGAGAAATAAGTGTAGCATGTTCATAGAAATTGTAAAGAGTCTAGGGCTGGCGTTGCATCTGCTTCTACAGGTAGTGTTGTGGAAGGCTTCTGATGTTTGTTCTAACCACAGTCTTAGTTTGCATCATATGACATGTACTATTGTAGACTGTCACTGTGTATTAACACTAGTGATGTTTCCTATTACAGTCAGTGGTTTAGTTTTAAGAACCTCTTATGTCTTCATACCTATCAAAAGGTTTAATTTGTGTACCAGTCTTCTGGATTTTTTCTAGTGCCTTTGAATGGCAGATATTACTATTAACGATGCTCTTGACAACAATTATCACTCTCCTCGTTCATGTTACGGCATGTGTTACATAAAAAGGTCCACGCAATTCATGGTAGTGAAGCCAGAATGCAGGATATGTGGCCCACCAGCCTTTCACCTGATGATGGCAGCAGACTGTGTGAAAACTGTAAGCACCATTGTTTCTCTGACACATGCATATTAATTTACTGAATGATATTTGCTCATGACTGCAGACCAAAAGTGCAAAGTTAACAGTAAGAAGGAGAAATTAAATGTACATTCACTAACAAGCCAATCATGTACACTAGCCGTGGCATTCAGATGTGGTTAATATTGTCAACAAACATCAGAATTGGGGAAAAATGTGATCTCAATTATTTTGAAGCTGTGTCTACTGAATTGTCTACTGTTATTTCAGTAGCTGTGTCTATATATATATATATATATATATATATATATATATATATATATATATATATATATATATATATATATATATTTGATCGGAGTGGTAATACACCTGTAGTGGTTACACTTCTGTCATCCAAGAACAGAAAGCTAAGGCTGGACATTTGAAGACTAGAAAAATGTCTGGTTTGATGAGACACAATCTTTGCTGAGACACACAGATGGTAGGGTCGGAGTTTGGTGCAAACAGCCTGATCTATAACCCAAACAGTCCAGGATATAGTGGGTGGAATTGTGTTCATTCATTCATTCATTTTCTACCGCTTATCCGAACTTCTCGGGGCACGGGGGTCACGTCTAATCTCAGGCGTCATCGGGGCATCAAGGCAGGATACACCCTGGACGTGCCAATCCATCACAGGGCACACACACACACTCTCATTCACTCACACACTCACACACTACGGACAATTTTTCCAGAGATGCCAATCAACCTACCATGCATGTCTTTGGACCCGGGGAGGAAACCCCGAGGCACGGGGAGAACATGCTGGAATTGTGTTTTCAAGCAATAATCCTTTCTTGAATGGTGCAGACTATATAAGTGTTGTTGCTGACTATTTGTGTCCCGTCTTGCACACTATCTCCACATCTAATGACTACACGGTCCTTCAGAATAGATCAGTAGGTTTTTTTGCAGTGATGTATCCATCAGGTAATAGTGGGCATTGGGATTGCTATGATATTGAAGCCCATACACTTATTACCCCTGTGCTTCACTCTGAACATACAACAGTCATTTATTTACTCTTCATACTGATTTTATATTCATTAAATATAACCTGTTTATTTGTGTGTTTTATTACTTTTTTTTTATTATGGCACTTTATTGTCATTGTGTATTTGATGTATGTGACGTTTATTGCCATAAAATCCGGAATAAAGATGAGTTCATACTCGGTACAGTGTGAACTCCAATACCCACAATTCATTTCAGCATTAGGTTAAAGTTGACGTGTCGTGTACCGGCATCGGAATTAGCACTTAGCATGAAGTTCTAAAAAATGATCGATTTCTTTACATCTGGTGTTTGTGGCAGCAGAGAATGTTGTAGTTTAGAGCTAAAGTGAAATGTATGTGTTTACATGAAGTCCGCTGCCATCAGTGAGATTCATCCTGACTGCTGTGGTGGAGGGTTTGATAAAGTGGACATTAGTAAGGTAAACACGTCTAATACACACGTCTAATACACACGTGCAGTACACACGTCTAATACACACGTGCAGTACACACGTCTTAAACACGTCTAACACACACGTCCAGTACACTTGTCTAACACACACGTCCAGTAAACACGTTTAATACACACGTCTAATAAATACGTCCAGTACACACGTCTAATACACACGTCTAAACACGTCTTGTACAGATGTCTAATAAACACGTCTAGTACACACGTCTAATAAACACGTCTAGTACACACGTCTAATAAACACGTCTAGTACACATGTCTAATAAACACGTCTAATACACACGTTAAGGGTTGAGATTGTGTATGAATTCGATGCCCAGAGACTGTCAAGCCTCCTTTTGAACCAATGTTGTGTCAGTCAGCTGTAGGTCTGGTCTTTATCAGCAATCTGAACTCACTGACCCATTAGTTCCTCAGGAGCTCTCGGCTGCACTTTTATAAACTGTTGTAGAAAGGACATTATTTACATTTACACTATTTACTGTAGAGTGTCACCCAAATGAGGATGGCTTCCCTTCTGTGTCTTGTTCCTCTCAAGGGTTCTTCCTCATATCATCTCAGGGAGTTTTTCCTCACCACCGTCACCTCCGTCTTGCTCATTAGGGATAGGAACAGATATATAGTATTTAAAATTTTAAGTTAATCTTTTTTAAATTAATTTCAAATTTTAATTGTACATTCAATTATTTATTTTTATCTTCTTTTTATTATATATTTATTTCTTTTTCTCTCTCTTCTGTTTCCATACTTCTGTAAAGCTGCTTTGAGACAATGGGAAATTGTTAAAAGCACTATACAAATAAATTGAGGGTTAAGAGCCCAGGTCCACCAAGCTGGATCCCAGGTCCACCAAGCTACCACTGTTGGGCCCCTTAACCCTCAATTGCTCAGTTGTATATAAAAAAAGAAGAGATAATTTTAGTCGCTCTGGATATGGGCGTCTACCAAATCCTGGAAATATAAAAGTGCTCGCATTTGATCTGTTGAACTAATCGTTGATACTTGTGTAATAATTAGTAACCTTTCCGTGACTTTGACCGTGTTTGGATCAATTTATAAATTGAATCTGTTTGTCTTCATGTTATTGATAATTCCATAGAAATTCTGTAGACATTCAATTCGTTTATTTGTATAGTGTTTTTTTTTTTTTACAATAGACGTTGTCTCAAAGCAGCTTTACAGAACATAAACATAGAACAGAAGGTAAACATAAGGAATAATATTAATATAAGGTAAATTCAAGATTATTATTAGATATATTTAGTTCACAATGTGTATGTATTTATCCCCAATGAGCAAGGAAAAACTCCCTTAAATAGGTAAAGGAAGAAACCTTGAGAGGAACCAGACTCAAAGGGGAACCTCATCCTCATATGGGTGACACTCGAGGTTATGATTATAAATATACAGTCAAACAAATGTTGTATTGGTGTAAGGATCACATGGAGTTCACATATCCTCTATAGTATCACAGAGTCCAACTGGAGCTGGTAGATCTGTAGATGTCTCAGGTTTCTCACAGAGTCGACCTCGTCTCAGTGGAGGTCCAAAAAACATTCAGGGTTCTTCAGCTAATGCACAAATTGACAAACACCAAAAGAGAAAGCGTCCATCATTGTGGCATAGGCATAAAAATCATATTTGATGCTGTAACACAATTAGTCACTGTTGGACTGATCTTTTCTTCTCTTTCTTATTTTTTTCAGGCAGACATGTTTGTGCTGAATGAGATAATGAAGTACATTGATCTGACTGGGCCCAGCTTCTGCTTGGCTGTAATCACTATCATCTTCAACCCAATCTTCTGGAACACGGTAATGGATTATAGGGATATTTTTGGCTAATTTAAAAATGTTAGTTTAGGACTTTTGAGGTTTGTTTGTTTTGGATTATAATAAATAACTCAACTAGAACATAAATAATAAAGATTGGTTGAGGTTCAGTAGCAGAACCTCTAACCAGTGATGCCTTTGGGATTATCAGGACTGGCAAGCATTAAAACATGCAACTTAGCTTATTATGTTAAGGCTTATCCAGTAATTTGTCTGCTTTCATACACAGTCATTATTTAGTCTGTTTTCCTTTGGTTCATTGTTTTAACCGCCTTGTAAATTGGACAAAACAAGCGGATTAAACTAAGCAGCATGAGCACCAACCACAGCCGTAAAGGGTCCCAAAAGAACAAAATTCTTTTTATATATATATATATATATATATATATATATATATATATATATATATATATATATATATATGGGAGTTGCCTAGTTAAAACGCAAACAATTGTTGAATTCAATGCGCATTAACACATTCATTAAAAAGATTCTTTATTATTTTATTATGTTTTATTTATGTAAATTAAATTTTATTATGTTTTATTTCATCTTGTTATTGATCTGTGCACTTACGTATTTTAGGTTGCCAGATGGGAACACAGAACACGAGGTCTGACACGCTTGTTCAAAAGCCCGTACGTGGCCTGCTACAGCCTGGGTGTTGTCATTCTACTTCTCAATGTTTACCGCAGTCACAGGTAATACAAACAGCTCACTTAGCAGTGAAACTTAGACAAACATAGATTTCACAATAGTGTGGCAGAAATCGTGGGTGTTGACACTGGTGTGTATATTGTAGATAATATCATGATAGGTTTATCTATACATGGCTGACGGCTTAAGGGACAAAACAACTTAAAGTATGTTAGTAAGGTGTTGAGCCATCATGAGCTTGCCTTAACATCTTCAGCACACCTTTGCAAAGATTTCACATGTCTCATGAACAGTACTAGGGTGAAAAACAGCATTCTTTCAAGATTATCCCTCTAGTATTTGTGGTGGAGAGCAATTTCTAACACATCACGCTAAAATCTTCCATTCAGTTCAGTTGAGTTGAGATCTGGTGACTTTGAAGGTCATCGCATATTATTTACATCATTATTGAGTCATCTATGAAGAAACCATTTTATTTTTGGAACAGGAGAAATAAGAGCTGCTGGAATATCTGCTTTTCTTTTTTTCAATTGATTAAAATAGTAAAATATTCAACAATATAAAGCATATTAACTTTGGAGTCTTATTTAGCAAAGTATATAAATAAGTGAGGTATGGACCGCAGGTGACCTGTGTATTCCCTTCACCGGCTTTGACCTCATTGGCAGGAGCTCCTGCTTATGTATCTGCTGGAGGATTTTGAAACGAGAGAGTAGTGAGGGGAAAAAATTTCCATTGCAGGGCAGCTGTTTAGCTCAGTGTACATCATTCAACACAGATTAGTAAAGTCCTTTGCATTTGTATGATTCTCTGGCATGAGCAGTCATGGGATTTGGGAAAATCATCAGGGAGTAAACAAAAGCGAGGAACATTTATTCCATTCTGCTAATAGGTGAGTGGTATTAAGCAAATATACTGTGCAGTTAGGAAGGACATAATACTTAAACTGTTTCCTGATTGTGGAAAATACTTTTATATTTTTAATCTCAACGCAGTAAGAAAAACACATAGATAGGTACCTGTACATCACTGAAATACATTATATGGTTCATAGTATGGACCCTTGACCATCACACACACACACACACACACACACACACACACACACACACACACACACACACACACACACACACACACACACACACACACTTTTTGAACATCCTATTCCAGACCTAGTCCTCATTTTTGTTCTAATAATCTACACACTTCTAATTATCCAATATTGTGGCAGTGTAAAAAAACAATCATTCAGATTCTGGTCAAAAGCTTCAGTTAATGTTTACAACAAACATCAGAATAAGGAAGTGTGATAAGAAAAGAAATGTCTTGTTGATAAGGAAGGAAAATAGCCAGATTAGTTCGAGCTGACAGGAAGGATATAGTGAAATACTGGGGGGAAAAAACACTTTACAATCGTGGTGTGTCAAAAAGCATGTCACCATGCACAGAACTTCATACTTTGGGTTAGATGGGCTACACAAGCTGAAGACCGGTCAGACAAGAACAGAAATCTGAACCTATCATGGGAACAGATTTACAAAGTGGACAGTTGAAGATCAGGAGTTCTTTTCTTTTCCTTTTCTTGTCATCATACTGATTTAAGATATTTGTCTAATTTCTCCAGATGAGGTTCCAGCACTATATGGGAATTTTGTATATTCAGTGGTGTGAAAAAGTGTTTGCCCCATTCTGATTTTTTTCACACAGGGTCATGTAGGTTTGGATTTCGTTTTTCCTTAATAATAAAAACCGTCATTTAAAAACTGCATGTTGTGTTTACTTGAGTTATCTTTGACTAATATTTAAACGTATTTGATGATCTGAAACAGTAAAGTGTGACAACCATGCAAAAAAATAGAAAATCACACACACACACACACACACACACACACACACACACACACACACACACACACACACACACACACACACACACACACATAGGTAAATTCTTTTTATTTACTCTGCTGAAGGCTTCTGTTGTTGATTTTGATACAGATATGCCTTCATTCTGTTCTTGATCTAGCAAACTGTTGGGATGGCTTATCTTCAACAAGTAAAGAATTATTATGGTCACAGATATTCCCCATCCTCTTCTTAGCCTTTTGGTATTTCTGAGCTCACCATAGCATTCCTTCTTTGTACATAATGTACCAAAGAGTTTATATAAGCCCTTGCTTAATGTTTTTGCTGTCTTTCTGGTGGGGTTGATTTAATTTTCAGCCGCTTGATGACTTATGGTGTTTCTCTGGCAGTGTTGGTTCATTTTGCACACCATATTTACTGTAGAGGAACTTGGATAAAGAAAATCCTATGGAATATTGTACAAGTCACAGATAGGACATTTCTGTACTGATTAGTGCCTTTTATTCATTCAATTCAATTCAAGTTTATTTGTATAGCTCTTTTTTTTTTACAATAGACATTGTCTCAAAGCAGCTTTACAGGACAAACATAGAGCAGAAGGTAAACATAAGGAATAATAAAAGAAAAAGAATTAACAGAATAAAAGTTCAAGATTATTATTAGATATATATATAGTTCACAATATGTATGTATTTAGCCCCCTATGAGCAAGTCTGAGTTGACTCAGGCAGCAGTGGCAAGGAAAAACTCCCTTAAATTGGTAAAGGAAGAAACCTTGAGAGGAACCGGACTCAAGGGGGACCTCATCCTCATATGGGTGACACTGGGGGTGTGATTGTAATATACAGTCAGATAAATGTTGTATTGGTGTAAGGATCATGGACTTCAGATCTCCTTAGTATCACAGAGTCTAACTGGAGATGTCTCAGGATTCTTAGAGTCGGCCTCGGCTCAGTGGACGTCCAAAGGCTTCGTCCCACAGAGGACGTTGGGAGCTGGTACAATGTCTGGATGCCTCGTGATGGGTACAAAGAGAGAAGCAGTGGAGAGGGATTAACATATCTGCTGTTCATAAAAATTTGCAGGTCTGATGATAGGATGTATTGTGTGTACGCCTGACTAAAGAGATGAGTTTTTAATCTACATTTAAACTGGGAAAGTGTGTCTGAGCCCCGAACACTATCAGGAAGACTATTCCAAAGTTTGGGAGCTAGATAAGAAAACGCTCTGCCACCTTTAGTAGACTTAGATATTCTGGGAACTACCAGAAGTCCTGAGTTTTGTGATCTCAAAGAGCGTGAAGGATTGTAACGTGTTAGAAGACTAGTTAGATACATGGGAGCTAAACCATTAAGAGCCTTGAACGTGAGTAGCAGCAGTTTGTAGTCAATTCATTCAGGTCTCTAACAATGCAACATTTAGTGGACTGGATTTTAGCCAACATTGTTTACCCAGAAAACCAGATTTATTGATATGACTATATTTATTGACGATGGGACTGCTGACCAAATCAGATAGGCATCTCTTATCTGCTCATATTTAGCCAAATACTTTAAACTATCCAACTAGGTTATCTAATAGAACACTTACACATATATAAATGGTTAATTTATAACACAATGTAGTTCTGATTTCCTTGTGCACGCATAATGTATTTATATGTCTCTATATGTCATTAGATGGGTTATGCGTACAAGCCTTTCCACTGAAGTAGGATTTCTTGATTTTATAAAGATGATCCACTGAAGCTATTCATAGCCCTGACTGCTCAGACATACAGCGATACATTGTGGGCTCATGGTTTGTGTGACTGGTGTTGTTTTGTCTTAGATCAGTGGTCTTATTTTTGTTTTGTCTTATGGCTGTGGATTGCATCTGGGTTTGAGTAGCTATTTGTTTGCTTACACAGGTAGGTAGGTATTCACTGAGACTCTTCTCTGTGCTGGGAACTACATTAGGTGGTGGGATGCACTTCTCTAAGATGTCAGAACAGCCGAGACACTGGCTGTCTTCAAACCTACCTCTGAAGACCTACCTCTTCCTGAAACACTTAAAGTTGCACTTGTTTTATTATGTCTCTTTGTAGAAGCCAACATTCTGTTTTCCTATTTAAGCTCAGACAAAAATTTATAAAATTTAATGCGGCCTAGGGCTTTCGAGCCACATGCACCAAATTCGGATATGTTGTAGACCCTGGTCTGAAGTTTGTTGCTATTACTTTTCTAAGCGATCTGAGTACCAGTACTTCTGGTACTGGGTCTCAAATTGGCCTTTTTTCCCATAGACTCCCATTATAAATTTTGGAGGTTTATAACTCTGCAAGCTTTCAAACTCTCTACACCAAACTCGGCCAGCTCCTCTAGGGTGATACTCTGAACAAAGGTTTAAATTGGTGTACCGACTGGCCTTTCAGTTGTCCCACAGCCCCGCCCCCAATATATGCAAAATCAAAAATCTTTTTACAACATGGACATGTGACATATCAAAACACTCAGCCCAATGAGGGGAACTTCCCCAGGAATATTCGGATGACGTTACATGCTCATCTCCACTTGCTCAAAATCATACGGGTTCGAGCACCATAATAAATCTAAAAAATCATCAAAACAGCTCGACACCAACTTTAACTTGGCACAAAGTTCTGGAAAAAAATAAGTGCATCCAACGTTTGAGGTACGTCTGTAAAACCTACCAATTCTCTAGATACACTAGTAAATGTAGCACATATTAAGGCAATGCTTAATTTTTACTGTATTGACAATGTTGTTAAAACTTTTTGAAATGCTGCCTTTGTATAGTAGTATGAAGCATCTGCAAGTATAGCTTTGTATAAGACTCTCAGCTTAATATGAGCATCGATACCTCTGTTTTTCACTTAATAATCTGCAAGTTAACGCCTTTCTTTATGTGAGGGTTTTTTTTTTAGTTGTTCATGTCTTTTTAGTCATAGCATGTAGCATCTCCTTGTTATTTTACAGTATGTTAATGTGTTGTAGTAGGTCTTTGTGTAAAAGTAGGTCAGTATGCCTCGGATGATATTATGTCAGTGTTCTGCCGTTACATGTTAGTATTGATTGAAGCACTAGGATCGTTTACAGGAGATTTTAGCTTCACTGACTGATCACACTCGGTGGTCTTTTGTGTTTTTGCCCCTAAAAGCACAATATGATTCAACCATTGCCAGTTTTACAAAACCATTTCCCTCACTGCATTACTCCCTCTTCCTCTTATCATTCTCTTGCCTATTGATGATTGTCACCCTTGACGTCAGGCTTGCCCTTTTTTCTCAGAATCATTTTGCTTGAAAATAAACATGATTATGAAACACAGGCAGTTCTAAGACTATACTGACTGTAACTTTTTCTCTATTGTGTAAAAGAATTCTCTTGCAGTGGTTTTATAAGCTATCTGAGCTGAAGATAATACCGATTAACCAACAAATGATCTAATGCACAGATGTAGACAGACATGCTGGTTAGGTAACTATGTCCAAAAATGCACTGTGTGGTTTGTGTTCTGAGATCAACTAACCTGATGTGGACGTAGCACTGGAAACATCACTCTTGTTGCTCAGCACCATTCAGCTATACAGGGAAAAGCAGGCTTCTGTGTTCACTGCCCCAAATGCTGCCTAAAGTCTTGCTAAACAAAGTCCTTCATCTTTATCATTTTCTCCATTGGTTTTAATGTTAATGATCCTATGCAACAAAAAAGTGTTTGGACTCAAATGGTGCTGGGTGTCACCCAAGAGCCCAAGAACAGGGTCTCAAGGCTGCCGGTGATCCGTTTGGGATGGGTTGCTTCAGTGACTCTGTGTGCACTTTTTACAAAAAGTGACAATAACAATGACGATTTATTTATATTGCACAATTACTTACAACTTCCGTCGACCAATGTGCTTTCCATTAGGTCAACAGAAATACGGTCAGTGGCAAGGCGTTCCAGAGCCTGGGGGCAGCAATACAAAAAGCACGATCTCTCATGCACTTAAGCCTCGACTTTGGGGTAACAATGGATCCTGGTTGGAAGACCAAAGGGATCTAGTGGGTTGATACTCAATCAATAACTTACTGAGATAAGGGGGGCCAAACTACTCAGAGATTTATAAACAAGGAGAAAAATTTTAAAATCCACTCTAATACAAACAGTCAACCAGTGTAGTGAGCGTAGAATAGGGGTAATATGCTCCCTCTTTTTTATCCCACACAAGAGTTGAGTCGTAGCATTTTGGACAAGCTGCAAGCGGGATAATCCCAAAATAAAGCGAGTTACAGTAGTCCAGCCTAGATGAAATAAAAACGTGAATAAGCTTTTTATTCGAATGTTGATTGAACAGCTAACTACTTTAAGTTAACTTTGCGATTTTCTGCTAGTATTACAGTTGCTATGAAGGATCAACCCAAGCTGGAGCTGCTGGACAGAGTGCAAGTGTATTACATGGGCACAGCTCTCGTGCTAGTCGGCTCACTGTTTGTGATCAGTAGCTTCCTGGCCCTGGGCTTCACTGGGACGTTCCTTGGTAGGTTCCTTGTTTTCACATTCGAAACATGAAAGTGTTTTTTTTTCCACATAATCTAATCTTGCAGTGACTGTTTAATATTCTCATACTTATACATTATTGTTTCTCTGTAAACAGCGATTAGTATGTGAATATTTACGCATACACTCATCATGATCCATAAAACATTGACTAAAATATTACATCCAACTATGAAATTTTAAAATGCACAACTTGCTGATCATTAATAAATGAGTTAATTGTGCATTATTTGTGGTTGTTCCCCATTCTTAGGAAAGGTGTTCATAAAAGTTTGTTAAACGTTCAATGGATAATTAAGGGTTAAGGGCTTAAAAACATTTCTGTTTAGGACCTTTTAAATTAAGAAAACGTTTACATATCAATTGAACTAAATCTTATTAAAAGAGGAACAGTACAAAAAAAACACTTGTCATCACTATCCTCCTTCAATAGGAACAGCTGGATGGTAAAATTATTGCTAGTAACACCGCAAAAGTAATTAGAGTCAAATAATTAACAAATACATAACTATTGACAATGCCAAAAGAGTTGAAAGGAAAAAGGGATGTGGTAGCTCAGTGGTTAAGGCGTTCGGCTACTGATTGGAAGGTCATTGGTTCGAATCCCAGGTCCACAAAGTTGCCACAAAGAGCACAGGTGTATAAACTGAAATAAAAATGGAACTCGCTCTGGATGAGAGTGTCTGCTAAATGCTGTAAATATAAAAAAGCAAAAGAAGGGTTTTATTTCCATCCTTAAAATTTCAAAGACAGTGAATCATAAGAACAAGGTCAAGCTCTAGACATTGGAGATAACAAAGCTACATACAGGCAAAGGGTGAAAATGAATGTCCAATGTTGGACTGACCGCCAACTCATTCAATTATCACTCAACAACCGTAGGAAGACATCAAGAAACCTGCAAAAAGAATGGCAAATGATAACTGGGATGAAGCCATGCAAAGCCTTTCATCAATGAAAAGCAAAGAAGAGCCAGGCTAAGGTTTGCTGTCTCCAGCATCAGACGTGGACTTAGGTGGCTTGTAATGCGTTTTCATAATTGTATAGTGCCTATAATGCCTTATTAATGCTTAAGGTTTTCAATACGTTTATTCAAGATTATTCATAAGATTTTCCACATAACATATATGCACATTATGTTTATCTTGTCAATGTTCCCTAGATGGAGGAAAGATGTTCTAGCAACTAATATGGGGTCCAGATTTTGAGTGTTTTTTTAATTATGACACCAAGATTCTCAGCTGTAGTCTGTGCAATTGTGATGAGAGGATCTAGGCTGTGATTATGTTCACTTAAAGCTAGATCATATTTGTACAGCTAAATTAATTACACAGTTGAATTGAAGACGGCAGATTTGCATCCAAACAGCATTTAAACAAGCCAAAAAAATGATGCACTATTTGTTCTTCCACTTACACGTGTTGACTTGACCGAGGTTTAGGAAAGAGCATGGAACAGTTAAATGGGGCTGTGTGTCCATGTCATGGACTATGTTCTATTTTGAAACACTGAACGATTTTGTTTTTCTTCCATGGCTGTGAGAATTTCTAAAATGTCTGAATAGTGTTTCTCGTTTTTCTTTATTTTGACAGGAGATTATTTCGGTATCCTGATGGAGCAGAAGGTGACTGGCTTCCCATTTAACTTCATGGATAACCCAATGTACTGGGGAAGTACTGCGAACTACCTAGGCCTTGCCTTAATGTGAGTCCTGTGAGATTATTTGTGCCTGTGCTGTGTGTTTCTGGGGGAAATAATAATGTAGAATCCTGCACAGATGTATTCCATCCATATTCATCCTGAATTATTGTTCTATTTAGAATTGCACAAAGGGGTGCTGCTTAGCTGTCAGTGAAGTGACACATTTGATTAGAGACATCTGCAGATTTTTTTTATTGATATCTTTGAGCACAAATTGGATTACCTTTTTCAGCATATTTCCCCATTATCTACGCATTTTTTTTGCACCCTGGACATCTTAACATGACCAGTAAAATCACCTAAACTGTGACCTTAACGAATGAGACCTTCTTCACAGGTAGCGACCCTGGAGTTGGGGGTTTTCGTCTTTACCCCACGTTCCACCTCCCTGAGAGAAGTCACACAGGTTATTGATGCTGAGTTCCTAAAGCGAGAATTGTTAAGCATGTTGAAACAATACATTGCAGAGATTTTTAAAGCTGAACTCTGATTGGCATTGGGTCATGATCTGTGAAAACACAACTGGGAAATCACTAAACACTTTGGTTGCTGAGCTAGCTGAACTCAAAGGTACAGTGGGGGAAATGGGGGAATCACTCTGTTTGTACTGAAGACATACTGTAGACAAGTCTGTCTCACTGGAAAATAAGTGTGAGGATCTTGAATCTTGGTTGCAACGGGATAACATTAGGATGGTGGGGGTTCCTAAGGACACTGTCATCAAAATTACTGTTGTAGCCA
Source organism: Tachysurus fulvidraco (assembly GCF_022655615.1). Classification (NCBI taxonomy): domain Eukaryota; kingdom Metazoa; phylum Chordata; class Actinopteri; order Siluriformes; family Bagridae; genus Tachysurus; species Tachysurus fulvidraco. Next base: position 22,791,730 of record NC_062525.1, read on the forward strand.
CACTGCTTAAGGAAGCTGGACGAAATGCCGCCGTTGTTTTTTTTTCGTGTTCTAGCTCTGTTACCTCCCTTTTGGTGGAGACTTGAATCCATTTATACCTTCAATGTGTTCTGTTCTTTTGAACTTGTAGGAACATCTGTTCCTTTTATTAGTGGCAATATGAGGGAATATCTGGGATGTTGTAGCCTAGTGGTTAAGGTGTTGGGCTACCAATCGGAAGGTTGTGAGTTTGATTCCTACGTCCGCCAAGCTGCCACTGCTGGGCTCTTGAGAAAGGCCATTAACCCTCAATTGCTCAGTTTTATAAAAATGAGATAAAAAATGTAAGTCACTCTGGATAAGGGCGTCTGCTAAATGCTGTAAATGTAAATGAATATATAAGTTATGAGTTTCGCAGTTTTTAGTCATTTGAAATTGCTTAATTCAGACAGTGTCTTTGCAACAGGATCACATCAAATGTAAAAGATTATCACAGGCTGCAGGCGCCTTGGTTAGGGTATGTCTTGAATTCTCAATTCTAAATCCAGAGGAGTTGATATTCTAATCAGTAAAAATATTTAGTTTCTGTCCACTAATGTTATCGCTGATAAAAATGGCAGATACCTTAGAGTCGTAGGCATGCCTATGCAAAGAAAGGTGCTGCTAGCCCATGCAACTAACTTTGATGATGTTGAATTCTCCAACAGATTTACAGTACATCCCAGTCAGCTTTATCAAAATCTTGTTCTGACTTTATGAACCTGAATGGTCTTGTTCACTCTTGGAGATTTATCCTTCAATTAAAAATGATCCTTCTTCTCTCAGGTCCATCAGTCATACTCACGAATGTATTCATAGATAACTGTTGAACTGTTGTTTGGACCCTTTGGAATTCTACAAGGTGAACAGGAAGAAATCCCCAGGCATTGACGGAATTCCTACAGAGTTTTAAAAAGATAAATTGGCGCCTTCTGGAAAATGGTTTGCTCCCAATTACTTTGACTAAAGCTTCAATAGCTCTTCTTTTGATGAGTGATGCATTTCTAACTTTATGTAGTTCCTATATGTCCCTAACTTTGTTTAATGCTGAGTTCCTGTAAAACCCTTTTCTTCTGCCTAGAAAGGGAGCATTAGACAGACCATTATTATTTCTGAGGATCAGAAGTTTTATCAAGGGACATCACTTATCATTTTAATACTTGTACTCTTCTAAATATTCACATTCTGAGCAGGTCCCTGAAATTGTAATCTCAATGGAAGCTAAGAAACATTTGATAGGGTAGACTGGGGGTATTTATTTACTGTATTAAAAAAATTACTTTTGGTAATGAATTTATCATCTGGCTAAAAATGACTAAAACAAGCCAGCATTCAAACAATATGAGTATTGTTAGAGTATTTTCCATTGGAACGTGAGCCACATCAAGGCTGGCCTTCGCCATCTGATTACGATCCTCTATTTAAGGGTGACATTGGGAATGGCATCAAAAATCAACTCTTATTGTATGCAGATGATTTTTACTGGACTATGTATCTGATCTGGTATCTGGAATGGACAGGACACTGTGCTATCTTGTCCATTCTTGATATATTCAGCTCGTCTCTGGATATAAATGATATTTTCAGTAGAGTGACTGTTCTCCCATCTCTCACAGAGCTGCTTTGCAACAGTTGGACATGCTCTTTGAAATTGGATTTACGTACCTTGGTGTTAACGTAACGTACGTTCTCGGTTCTGTTTCTGAACTTTACGTGAGGCAATTAATGATTTTTTTTTTCATCGATTCTCAACTTCCTGCCTTAGTGAATGTGTAAAACACATCACGTACCTACATGTGGTTACGATGGCAACAATGGCAGAAAATCTCTGAGCAACTGCCTGGCTTGGTTGCTTAGCAGCTGTTGCTAAAGCGACTGGCCCTTGGCCTCCCCAACCCTGCTCCAGTGGCCTCTTTTGCTTTGATTCTCTGCATCTTTCATTTTTTTTTTTTTTGCAGTGTTTTCTTTCCACTTTCAGTCTAACCTATGTTCATGCGTCAGAGAACCCAGGAGATTGAAAGGCTTATAGCTTAACCACACATAACAGAAAAATTGACACATAACAACCTACTTTAATAGAATGAAGCCACTTCGTATAAAACATTATAGAGCATGGTGATATTCAGATTCTGCCCTGGCCATGATATGTTTTTTTGGCTTGTGCTCCCAGCTCATTTGAGTCACACACTTCTCACTGGACCATTGGCTGTCCTTCTGTGTTCACAGAAATTACACATACTGGTCAGTCAGCAAGGCGGTGGGTGTCTGTGGCATTGTGTGCAAGCAGCTTGAATTCTTTCTGGAGAACTAAAAAAACAGACATGTTTCATTCAATTAACCTACTTCTTTCGTTTTTCTCCAAGGGCGTGATGATGGGCATTTTTGTCAGAGGGCATTTTTGTCAGAGGGTGTCTTACTCAGACAGGAACTCAGACTGAGATATGGGGCACAAAATCTTCATCTTCTTCAAATCAGAAAAAGTAGAAAATGATTTTATTAAACTAATGTTAAACACAACATTGTCTACTGTTAGCTAGGTAGAACTGATAGATTTGTATTTCAGATTAATCGACTTTCTGTATTTACCTGGGATGAGAGTGAGAAGAATGGGCAATGCTTTCAGAAATGTCTTAATATGGAAGAGATCTAAGCACCCGTGTAGATCGTTCCAGCTTACTGTAGCATGTTGATTGACTCTTCTACCATTTTGGACATTATTGTGGAGAATCTGACCTTTTTGTCTTCGGAGTTTCATCAGACTACAGACTCTCGTTTCAGTTGGTCTACTGGTCCCTTGGGTACCTTTTGGTAAACCTTAAATAAAAAATATCATGTGGCTTTTCAGGAGCGGACTTCATGGTTGTTCTTCTGGTTGCCGGCTAGTCCACCAAAATTTAGTTGAATAGTTGCACTTAATAAACTGAAAGTTAATAAAATAGTTTCAAACCGTTTCCCATAGAATACTTCTGTGTACTATTAAAAAAAAAGGTCATTTCTCAGATGGGGCATTGCACTGTAGTTAATAAACATTTTAGGGCGTATTCTATAACATGCTCTATATATATATATATATGTGCATACGTATATGCTCTTAATGTGTTCTGAGTTTAGAATTTGTAAAGTTTAGGAAAAGTCATTTGAGCTGACTGATGTTTAATTTTTCGCTAAATACATTCAGTTATGGGGTAAAATTTTCTTTAAATCTAGTGACTGCAAAGGCCATAGCATATAACTTACATTATTTACATCTATCCTTGTCTGGCTATTTTTGGATCAGGCTCACTAAACTTTATTGATGATGTAACTCATACTAAAGAAGATGCATTACAGCACTCTGCAAATCTTCTTTCGCATAGTCCAGCCTGTTAAGTTACTTTAAGTACTATAACGCACCACATGCAGATAATAATGTGCATTGGTCATTTAGATGCCTATGAATGGAATACTTTGAACAGATAAAGATAAAGATGACCCGCCTTCAATAATAAGCTTAATTTTGTTGATTTGTCATTCTTGGTATTGAAAGCATAGGGCATAACGCATTTAAAGCCACTCAAATTACACTAGGCTTACTTAGTCATAGGCATTTATTTGGCTAGAAAGTGGGAGAACTATTCAGATGAAATACACTAGGACGGTCACAATGATTGACAGGTGAGAGTAATGCTATTCCTTCCACCTATACATTATGTTCTCTCCGAATTTGCATGAATTTCTTACTTAAAGGTGTTTGAAAGCCAATATCTCCGCCCACACACACATACGTAACCCAAGGAACTAATGGAAAAAAATGTGTTTTTATCATAGCTGAAGGGAAGAACAATATGATTGCAGATAAACAAACAAGCAAAAATGACACACAAGCATAATCATGTAAAGGACAAAGGCATATATTAGTTCTGTGTAACAAAGCAAAACCAACGTTACTCACCTATCGAGAAGGAAAAAAGCGCCTCGGCGTCTTAAGTAAAGTCGGCCACATATTCACAGGTCGGAGTTTCCCGAGTCACTAACTTCTGAGCTAAACGCTGTTACTACACAAAACGCGGTTGTAGCTGCCTCTCTACATTACTACGATAGAAAAGAGGTGTTATTTGTGTAGTAACAGCGTTTAGCTCAGGAGTTATTGACTCGGGAAACTCCAACCTGTGAATATGTGGCCAACTTCCTGCTCCTTCAGTTCTCTCCAGCGCTGGAAAGCTGATCCTATATTAACACGTCCTACTTCTTGCCTTATCGTAAGCCTTTCTTCGCTTCTTTCTTTGTTTTTATCCTCCATGTCAATGTTAAAACCGCTTTCTGCTAATGTCACACATGCGCACTGAACACTCTCTCTGCCCATATTGACAAGCCCCGCCCCTTTCTGCTCATTGGCTACGCGTTAGTTTTGTTTTTGTTTTGTTTGTCGGCCCAACGACAAGCCCAAAGACCCCACCTTTAACAGAAATAAGGTTGTAGAGTCGAACTACTATTTCTGTTCTTACCAACAAGAATAAATTAGATTATGTTTCTTTTATTGTATCCTTGCCTTTACTGAGACTTTTTAACCCAATATACCATGAATTTTGAAGCTTGGGGTGTTTAAAAACTTTATAAACACTGTTTTTAATGGGCAACTATTGTTTACTTATAATGTCTGTATATTATGTGAATTAAAATGTACAAATCTTCCCCTATGACTACACAACCGATAATTTAAGTAGAGTCTACGGGTTGTGTGTGTTTGTTACCTTATTTTCTTGTCATCAACCACAAAATCGAATTATCTAGTCATGGCTCTATGCTACGTTTTCCGTTGTTTTTCAGAATTATAATAAGTTACTGATGAAAGGAGGTGAAAGCATTTTTTTAATCCAGTGCTCTAGATATGATGTAGGTCTGAAGATGTAGAGATCTGGCGCTGTGTGTGTGATTTGAATGTCTGTCCTCCAAAGGAAGCAGATGACAGCTTGAGAAATCATGTGATCATCTGCTGCTCAGCTCTACACATGCTGTTGTTCTGTTTACAGCACTGAGTCATCATCCCGCTGCCCTGGTATTTCACTGCATGAAGCTTTGCAGTGGTTATAGTCTTCTTGAGGTCAGAACAAATTCTACTTTAGCACTGATGGGCCAAAGCAGAAAACTGCCATGAAACAATAAAGATTTGAGCAATTGTTTTGTTGCATCTCTGAGTTTGTGTACCACTGTAGACTAATCTTCCTGAATTTTAATCAGTTAAATACAGCTAATTAAAGATGAAGGGAAATCTTGTTTGGGGCACTCTGTACTCGTACTGCACCATATTCTTCTGCCTGATCTATGCATTGTGATGCTGTTATATGATTGGCGGATTAGATACCTGCAGTTGTACAGGTGTTGCTAATAAAATGGATGGTGTGTGTATGTATGTTTGTTAGAAAGGCGAGTCCTGTAGGAGTTCTCCTCACCGCAGTCGTGGCATTGTGCTACAAAGTGGCCATCGCATACGAGGGGTAAGTTTATTTATACAATGTTTTACATTATAATTGAACTGTTAAAAGAGTTTTGCTCTTACGATTTGGTTATAATCAGTAATGCAGGAAGTAATGCAGGAAGTAATGCAGGACGTAATGCATTTACAAGAAAAAAAATGAAGCTAAAAGAGAAAAACTCAGAGACAGAAAAACAGATTTTGGTCTTCCCTTGTACATAGACATGGGGACAGAGAAAAACAGAACTAATGGACACAAAAAAAACAACAACAAAAGAAGCTCATTAGCAGTCTGGTCTCAGTGTGTGGCCAAAATAATGATGAGTAATCTTTCTCTCTCTCTCTCTCTCTCTCTCTCTCTCTCTCTCTCTCTCTTTCTGTCTCTCTCTCACTCTGTGTGTGTCTCTCTCACTTGCGCTATCTCTCTCTCTCTCTCTCTCTCTGTCTCTCTCTCTTGCTCTCTCTCTCTCCCTCTCTCTCTTTCTGTCTCTCTCTCTTGCTCTCTCTCTCTCCCCCTCTCTCTCTCTGTGTGTGTGTCTCTCTCACTTGCGCTATCTCTCTATTTCTCTCTCTCTTCTCTCTTCTCTCTCTCTCTCTCTCTCTCTCTCTCTCTCTTTGTGTGTGTCTCTGCCTGTGTCTCTTTCTGTCTCTCTCTCTCTCTCTCTCTCTCTCTCTCTCTCTCTCTCCCCCTCTCCCCCCCAGGTAATTATGTGATCAGTTATGAGCATTGTTAGTTCACGCTCGTGTGCCTTGTTTACACATAGGAATCGTTCCGTGCATGGAGCAGGCTGGTACAATACAATGGTGCTCGAGATTTATAACCTCTGCACTCCCTACTTGTGTTTATTCTGTTGAATTTGCAGACCATTCACTGAGAACATCTATCAGCAACGGAGCCTGTCCTGCAAACGCAAATAATTCTTGAGTGTGTTTGCTTAAGGATCACAGCAGAGCCCCAGACTGGCCAGACTCCACTCTAAATGTACCTGTTTATGAAAAAGTGGCAGTGAAGAGTTACTACAATTCCAAATCAGAAAAAAATAGATTATTATTCAGCTGCATTTTATGTCACTTGGGAATCTGACACCAAGACTTTCAGATCAGACTTTATGACAATTTGCTAAAGGCAGAAAGTAACTGACCAAGTTCAACAAATATATACAGTATATTCTGTTAATTATTCAGTGGTTTGGGTAAATAAATATGAGTTTGTCAATTGGGTAAAACATTGTGTTCTGTATAAATTGTGTCTTGTAACATTATAAATTTACCTTTGAAGCTTTACTCTTCAACTTCTTATTGTCTTTACTCATTCACATACTTTACATGTTAAACAATACGAAGTATAATTAGGAACAAAAGCAATTTGTTGGGAAAGTAGCTTGGCTCATTTGCCATTAAATGATTGTTTTACTGCACATTACTCAACAAAAATAAGTGTCTCAGATCCTGGAGAGTCATTTCCCAAATGCCATCTATGGAAAGTCAACAAATCAGATTTTTCCTGTGCCCAGCAAGTGCTGCATCATGGCTGAGTGCACAAACCCACTCATTTTATGGCTGACTGCATTGTACATTGCACACTTGTTCATTATGATCACATTGTCCTTCGTCCAGTATCTCCGTGTTACACTCTTTGTATATCAGCTGAACTTCCTATATTAAGGTTTTTCTGAACTCAACTTTCCACTGTAGAGCATGAATTTCTCCAGTTTTACTGTACAATTAAAACCAGCCTTAAATATTCTGGTGAATTTAAAAAAATTTTTTTTTTTAATATTTTGTATTTAAAATGCAAACCTACCTTTTTTAGAAATAGAGTATTTTTGCCAAGTTAAAAAGATCTGTTCAATTTTTTGCACACATATACACTAAAAACAAACCTGTTTCCTGTGTAATGGAAGGCTTGTTGTTTTACTCATTCATTTGGGACATAGCAGATGCTGAGTGAAAGGTGACAAAATTACACAGTGAAGCCGAGAGGCACAATAATGCACTACAGAATACTGTGCTAGGGGCGGAAAAAACAGTCTTTTCAAATTTCTGCTTATGTAATATAGCGGAGCAGCTAAGCAAAACATTTATATGCTTGTATATTTTAATGGACTGTAGATCGGTCAGCCTCCTCTGATCTCATTCAAGTGTTTCAGCCTGCAGATGTTTTTTGTTTTTCACACCATTGTGTGTGAACTGTTGTTTTTTTAAAAAAAATCCCAGAATTTTCAGTTTCTGAAGTACAAACCAGCCCATCTGTCACCACCTCCACCACAGTTAACGTCACATGGATTTCTTTGTTCTGATGTTTGATGTAAATATTCTGTGAAGCTCCAGACCTGTACCTGCAGGTTATTTGTGCATTTCACTGCTGCCACGTGATTCTCTTATTAGACAACTACATAAATATACACGTGTTCCTAATAAAGTGGATGGTGAGTGTATACTCTGTATATATTCTGTATACAGGTGCTCGTAAGAAGTACAAGTACTCTCCTGTGAAATACTCTCTGGATGTGGATAAAAATGATGAATGCAAATAAAGAGTGTTTTTTTTACATGTGTGCGTGTATGTATGTATATTTTATATCCATAAAACACAATGGTTAAGTTATGGTTGCGTTTTCTGAAATATTAATAGATGGCAGCTGACAGGACATAGTGAGAGTTTAAGTTAACTAAAGTTTATTTTGTAAGTTTTTATTTACGGCATTTAGCAGACACAAATATCGAGAGTGACATGCAACTGAGGGTTAAGGGCCTTGTTCAGGGGCCCAGCAGTGGCAGCTTGGTGGATCTGGGGTTCAAATCCATGACCTTCCGATCAGTAGCCCAGCACCTTAACTACAGTACTACCACATCCATTTTTAACCTTTTCTCCAATAGGTGTGATCAGTCACACCCTTCACTTTCCAACCAGCCATTTCATCTCTACCCCACTGTTTTTACTCCCAATTCCTGGCTTCTGCAGGACTTTTAACTAGCAACCACCTCCCTCTGAAATTCAAATTTTATTTGTCATGTACAAAATCACACACAGTACGACTGTCCAAAAAAAAAAAAAAAAGGGCCAATAGTAGGGAAATATAATAGGAAAAAATATAATCTGAGAAAGAAAATATAAGCTGAAACTGAGGTAGTGATGTGCATGAGTACGGATATAAAAGGAAACCGTATATGGAAATACATAATAATATAATAATAATAATAACCTTTATTTTCTATAGTGCCTTTAAAGGAACATCTCAAAGCACTTTACAAAAGCAAAATAAAAACAAGAAAAATACTGTACAGACATAATATAAAGATTAAAATTAAAACAACAAAATAGACTATAAAATAAGCACTATGTAAAATTACAAATTAGTAAAATTAAAAGCTACCCTAAAAAATGAGTTTTAAGTTGAGATTTAAAAGTACCAAGAGATGTTGCTTGCCTTATCTCAGTTGGTAAAGAATTCCACAGTTTTGGAGCTAGTGAAGAGAAGGCCTTATCTCCCATCGATTTTAAACGAGTTAAAGCTACAGTTAAAAGACCAGTTTCAGAAGAACGAAGGTCGCGAGATGGAATATATGGAATTAAAAGCTCAGTCAGGTATTGAGGAGCCAACCCATGTAAGGCCTTGTAGGTGAGCATCAGAATCTTAAAATCAACCCTAAACCTAACGGGGAGCCAATGCAAGGACTCCAGAACGGGAGTAATGTACGGTGTATAAATACAGTATATAAATGTTAAAGTACAGGATGGTAGTGAAGGTTGTGGCAGTCTTGATAAGTCCAGATAGGGGTCCAGGCTCTAGCATCTACATGTGTTCCCCAGCCATCTAGATAGCGTCTGGTGTTCATCAGGCTGAGGACTCGAATGGCCTGTGGGAAGAAGCTGCTCCTTATTCTCTCTGTGTTCGCCTTCAAGGTGCAGAAGCTTCCCTGAGTGCTACAAAGTAAAGAGTCCATTGTTTGGATGGCTGAGGTCTTTCATTATCATTCACTCTATGTCACCTCTATCATAACACTATCCCCCACATCCATACCCTCCAGCACCCCCTGTTCTAGCCCTATGTTCCTCACTACAGACCAGGTTAGAGATGAACTCAGGAGAATACAAGTGAGGAAGGCTGCAGGTCCAGACGGCATCAGATTTAGGCTCCTTAAATCCTGTGCAGATCAGCTATGTAGGATAGTGGAGTACATCTTCACCATGAGCCTGAAACTGGAAAGATTGCCACAGCTATGAAAACATCTTGCATGGTTCCGGTGCCCAAGACACCTGATAAAGGGGCTGATTCTTGTTCATCTCCACCATCTACCATTGAGCCCATCAATGGATCTGCTCAAGTTCATATACCAGCCTGGCATTGCAGTGGATAATGCTGTCAACTTCCTCCTACATAGGGCCTTTTATCACCTGGACAAGCCTGGGAGCTCTGTGAGAATCATGTTTTTTTTTATTTTTCAAGTGCTTTCAACACTATACAGCCTGTGCTGTGTAGTGAAGCTGTGGTAGCCCAATGTCTTGCATCCTGGATCCTGGATTACTGCAGTACATGGAATGGTACTGGTTCATTTACACTTCACACTCTATACTGCGGACTTCAGCTGCCTGTCACCTCCAGAAGTTCTCTAATGACTCTTTAATTGTTGAATTGTCAGCCTTGTCACTGAGGTGGTAGAGCAGGTGGTAGACGCAGACACTCCCCCCAACACTGGTGAACATTCTGGGAATGGACATAGGTGTTCATATCAACAGTAAACTGGACTGGACATATAACTGCAGGGATGCTCCTCAGAACCATTTGTTTATAGAGTTGTCTGCTGGGAAGGTGGCATCTCTTCTGCAGCATGTATGTTGGAGAACAACTCTCACCCCACGCGTGAGACTCTGATGACACTGGGAAGCTCCTATAGTGTGTGAGGGAGTGGTACAGCAGGTCTTTCCTCCCTGCTGCTGTGAGACTACAACCTGTGAGACAACAACCTGCACTGCTCTCAGTTTTACCCCACCACACACTGGATATTACATCTTTGGGATATCATATGGGAATTTTGCAATAATGCAAGGACACTTTACCTGATAGTTTCTCCATTTTTATAATGAGATTACAATTTATTATTATTATTATTATTATTATTATTGTTGTTGTTGTTGTTGTTGTTGTTGTCTTCTGTAAATTTTTGTATATCTATCACAGATTAAAAATTATTATTAATATTATTTATATACTCTGCATACTTTTTTATTGTATTTACATTTTTGTCTAGTATGTTAAGCCTTTATAAATCTCTCTACAATATTTCTTATCATTTGAAGTCACTTTGTCTTTATTATTTTCTGTATATTATTTACTGTAACCATGCAAATGTCCCACTGTGGGGCGAATAAAGGATGATCTCATCTTATCTCGTCTTATCTTATCTCGTCTTATCTTGTCTTATCTTAATGCGCAGTCTGCATGTGCCAGTGTAAGATTACAAGCTCTACTTATCACTATTCATCACTCATTACTAACCATTTGTAAAGGAATTTTAATTTTCTGTTTCACAATAAAATAACTCTTAATAAATCGCTCTTGAAATCTTGCTCGCTAGACACTTCTCAGTATAATTACAACCCTGCCTCGTTAGTGCAACAATGAATATTGTGTATATGCAAGCAGACGTGACTACAATTAGAACAAATAATTGATATGTGTATATATGCTGATATATTTGAGTCGCACTGCAGTATCCAGATTACTGTGATTTTAACCTGTTTAAAAAAAATCTGGCGATTATCTTTTGGTGCTTTACATAAAATAAACACACACAAAAATGAACTGTTTATGATACTGACATGCCTGATACACTCCACACAGGTCAATGTCACTGCTGTAAGATGGTGTTCCCATTCCACTGATGGATGAAGAAAAGAAAGAAAGGAAAATAAACAGATTAAAAGCTGAAAAGCAAAAGCGTTATTAAAAACATCAGCATAGAAAAAGACACGGTGCTAAATGGTGACTAAAGTGATGTGAGTGCAGTATGATCATTTTCTTGATTCTCTGCCTGTTCTCAGGCTGCAGAATTCTGCACAGTGCCTTACAGGAGTCTCGTGCGTGATGATAGATGTAGTTGCTAGGAAACTCTAGTGCAGTGATCACTGACAGTAAATTAGTGCACTCTCTTGTGTATTAGAAATACTCATTTACATTTTCAGGACATTGACTGGAAACTGCAATTGATCTAAGAACCATCATGCTTTACTTTATTACACGTACACATTTATAACACTTGGGGAAACGCAGTAATAAAATGATGTCAATAAACAGTCACTTTTTCCTCTTTTCTACCAAAAAATTCATTTTTGTTGCTTCATTCAGTTTATAAATATATTTTATAATTGAACAGTGAACATTGTATATTTAACATCTTCCCCACAATCTCTGTCTCAGCTTCACTGCCCTTAAGTGCACACATAAACACAGTCTCCTCATTGGGTAACCAGGTCTTTTACGTCTGACTTTCTATGCTGTCGTCACTGAGCCTTTTGTCTCCGTCTTTCTCTACTCGTTCTCGTTATTTGTTCTACTCCAAGTTTTAATTACAATATTTGTTTCTTTCAAAGCTCTTATGGCAGAGTGAGGGTAGAAATGAGAGTTTTACTCTCAAACATTTTGATTTCATTTGAATCGTGTTTTTTTTAGCAGCGGTTTAGAAACACACACATGCATGTATCATCATGTATAAATGAGCTCATTCCATCCATCAGACTTGGGCTTGCAGTTCTAATAAGAAGCTACATTTACCTTCAAATGCAGAACGTTTCTAGATCAGCTAATGATTCTGAGAATGAATGTTCTTGGTGTTGATCTGGAGGTAAACTGAGGAAATTCTCAGCTTTGGAATTTTAGCTATAATCCAACTTTCTTGTTTCACCTCTTACCATTCCTTGTCCTTCCCAGGCAAATATTTTAGTAGACAACAGATCAAGCTCTATACTGCAGTAGAACCACATATCTGAAACATCCTTCATTTACATTTACGCCCTTATCCACTAACATTTTTATCTCATTTTTATACAACTGAGCAATTGAGGGTTAAGGGCCTTGCTCAGGGGCCCAGCAGTGGCAGCTTGGTGGACGTAGGAATCAAACTCACAACCTTCCGATTGGTAGCCCAACACCTTAACCACTAGGCTACCACATCCCACGTATCATTAGTTTTATGTACATCTTGTTTCATTCGAAGCCAGTCAAGCCAGGACTGATTCAGTTTGGTGGTACCGATTAAAATAACTCGATTAGGGGCACGATGGCTTAGTGGTTAACACGTTCGCCTCACACCTCCATGGTCGGGGTTTGATTCCCGCCTCCGCCTTGTGTGTGTGGAGTTGCATGTTCTCCCCGTGCCTCGGGGGTTTCCTCCGGGTACTCTGGTTTCCTCCCCCGGTCCAAAGACATGCATGGTAGGTTGATTGGTATCTCTGGAAAATTGTGCGTGCGTGACCTGCGTGACACCAGGGTGTATCCTGCCTTGATGGCCGATGACGCCTGAGATAGGCACAGGCTCCCTGTGACTCTACCGGATAAGCGGTAGAAAATGAATGACTGAATCTTTCAGGTTTAGGCCTATACTGATATGCTTTCAGCTTTGGGTTGAGGTCTTGTAACTCTTGAAGCATGTGACTTGAATCATTTTAATTTTTTGGAAGAGGCAGAATCATCCTACTTATGGACCAGTTCCATCAGGATAGAAATGATCATCTTTAGCATAGGATAAAACTGACCAGGCAGAAAAAATGCAAACCATGGAATCAAAATAAACACCCCACAGTATAACAGAGGCCTCTCACTGTGTGGATAACATTTACATTTACCACAATAGGCAGATGTCCTTATCCAGATTGAGTTACAGAAGCGGTAAAGCATTTAGTAAAGCATCCTTACTGTTTCTTTCACCACGCATGCAGTCACCCACTTATTGAGAGATGATTCATCTGACCATATTGATCTTATTTGATTTTATTTACACAACTTTTGGCTGAACACTGAAATTGTCATCCACCTTCAGAATATGGGGTTTTGTGCATTGCGCCGTATGTTAATATTCCTCTCTGTGCAGTTGCTTTTGTAGACCGTTTGATCGTATCCTGCGCTGACATTCACGATCACCTGAATAGCAGTAGATCTTCTGTTTTGTTTTTTCACTACATGATTTACTTCCTTACAAATGCACTAGTAAATGAATGTAAACTATCCACCCTACTATCTAGACTAACTATCTAGAAAGAGTTATAGAAGGGAAATTATTCATCATTGCACTATCCTGTGTTACCCAGATGAGGAAGGGTTCATAAATCATCCTACAAAATCCCTGACTTTGTGCAAGTGTAAGAATTGACCTTGATTTGATTTGGATGTTTCTTCTGTTTGAACACTTGGCATTCTGAAAATGAATAGAAATAAATAATTCATATATAGGGGGGCACGGTGGCTTAGTGGTTAACACGTTCGCCTCACACCTCCAGGGTTGGGGGTTCGATTCCCTCCTCCGCCTTGTGTGTGCGGAGTTTGCATGTTCTCCCCGTGCCTTGGGGGTTTCCTCCGGGTACTCTGGTTTCCTCTCCTGGTCCAAAGACATGCATGGTAGGTTGATTGGCATCTCTGGAAAAATTAGTATGAGAGTGTGTGTGTGCCCTGCGATGGGTTGGCACTCCGTCCAGGGTGTATCCTGCCTTGATACCCAATGACCCCTGAGATAGGCACAGGCTCCCCGTGACCCGAGAAGTTCGAATAAGCGGTAGAAAATGAATATATATATATATATATATATATATATATATATATATATATATATATATATATATATATATATATATATATATATATTTGAAAGCATTCTTATTTATTCACCCCTACCTAAAACCTTGCACAGTACTGTATATATAAAAGCAAATACTGTTGTAATATATGTAAGTACACACTGATCTAGCAACACTAAGAGACTTTCTGTACCTCAGGAGGCTTCCCTTCCATAGCAGGGTGCTAATTTTTTTTCTCTCTAAGTGCATTTTTTTAAGGAGATTAATTTGAATTCTTTGGGAGATTAAACCAGATAAAAACCAGGACGGACATGAACCTACATTTGACACAGTAGCGTAGGAAGGTGCAAATATTATGACTAAGACACATGGTAAATGAGATGAATACTAATCTGAGATAGCTTCAGAAATGTGTATATATTTACTTTGTTTAATCCGAATGTTAGTATTACATCAAGAGTGTGACCATCATTATGAGTGAATCTTATAACACTCTGAATCTAAAATGGACACAACCACTGTTTTTAGAGGATCTTCCAAATTATCAAAATGAATGTTAAATTCTCCATCAATTAGCTCTTTGACTAAAGAAGCCTCTAGGTTTGAGATGAACGACACAAATACACAAATTTAACCAATAAGCCCGTAGCGGAATTGAGCAACACTCACTAACCCCTCTCATGTCTGTATACACACCTCCAGTGATGATATCTTCACTCACTCAACTACTTCACTTATGTTTATGGTTTAACTGGACATTTGTTGAATGTGAGGAAGTTATAAGATCATTTGTTTTTTTAGTCTTAATTGCCATTAAATTTTTCCTCCTTTTTGCATTCTTGAAGTAAGGTAGGTACTGTATTGCTTTCAGTATTAACTTTGACCTCTGGTTTCTATGGAATTCTAGTACTGGGCATAATTATAAACTCTGTGTCAGCTTATGTCACTTTAACCTTTAGTTTAATAACAGTTTATAGTAGGAAGCATGAAGGTGCCAACTGGAGGCAATGCAGCACAAAAACGAGTGAGTCTCTTCTGTTCTTCAAATGATCATTTAAGAAAGTGTCAGTAAACGTTTCAGTAGAATGATCTTTAAAACGGAAACTGTTTTACACACAATGCATTCACAGAAACACTAATAACAATAACAGTTCCAATAAAACTTGAAGAACACTTAAAATGGCAGCAACATTTCAGTACTAACACAGCTTACTGCAGTATACTAAGTGAATAAAAACAAATCTACACACACATATACTCACAAACACACAACACACACATGACACACACATACAACACACACGACACACACACATATACATACACAATCACACACACACACACACACACACACACACACACAACACACACGACACACACATACAACACACACGACACACACACATATACATACACAATCACACACACACACACACACACACACACACACAAACACACAACACACACGACACACACATACAACACACACGACACACACATATACATACACAATCACACACACACACACACACACACACGCACAAACACACACACACACACACACACACACACACACACACACACACACACACACCATCTCACGCTTGAATTTTCCCCTCAGTATTATTCTGATTCCTTTTAGATAATTGATTACTAATTAGCTTCAGAAAAATGGTTCAAACACATAAACTCTACATTATGTAAAAGGTAATTGTTAATGATGTTGCACTGGCAGATGTTACAGGGTAAATCAGTACAATTGGTATGTTGTAATACCTCTTCTGAATCAACCTAATGTCCTATTTTCTCTCACTCTGGCCTGAATGACCGTGTGTTTTATGTGTGTATGTATGAGTCATTGGAGTTTACTTTGTGCCTCTGTGTGTTTCTTTCTTCAGCTGCAGTCTAGGACATTCATTATTCATATACCTGTAAACACACAAGTATAATGATGTACATAGCATTGACTATCATGTAGCTACACTACACTACATGGCCATTCATCCCAAGAGAATTAATGAGATCAGGGGCTGATGTTGTTGAGGAGGTCTAATACACAGTCAGCATTCAAGTTCAAGTGTTCAGTGTAGTTGAACTTCAACCTTGGAAAATCATGTATTCTTGGAGTTAACTTTGTGCACAAAAGCATCATCATGATGTAACAGGTTTGGGCTTCTTAGTTACACTGCAGTGAATCTGCAAGGCTACTGATAAAAAGGCATTCTGTGCAATAATGTGCATCTAAGTGTCTAAGAGTACGTGTCAGCTGTTTGAGGAAGAACCGCATTATGGTGTATTTGTTTTTTTTTAATAGCACACTACCAGAAATAATGAAAACACCATATAAAGTTTAGATCAATTCTATTTTACTCAAAACATTTCTATGAACACTCGGTGAAGTTATTCATATCCTTATGTTCTCAAAGATCTCACACACACTACGTCTGCTTATTGAGAAGAACCCCCTAGTGTCTGACATGTGCGACCCCTTGTGGATCAAGCAGGTCAAAGGTGTGTATTGAAACAACTCTATCTCGTTCTCTGTCTCATAATTACATCAGCCATCAGTATGTCTCCTTACCTCGGAGTAAAAGCTCAATAATCATATCATTTATCATGTTAGCCTCCTAATTCACATTCTGCTTGTCTGTGAATGAGAAATATATGTGTTGTGTTCATGTGCTGTCTGTGTTGTGTTCATGTGCTGTCTGTGTTGTGTTCATGTGCTGTCTGTGTTGTATTGATGTGCTGTCTGTGTTGTGTTCATGTGCTGTCTGTGTTGTGTTCATTTGCTGTCTGTGTTGTGTTCATTTGCTGTCTGTGTTGTGTTCATTTGCTGTCTGTGTTGTGTTGTATTCATGTGCTGTCTGTGTTGTATTGATGTGCTGTCTGTGTTGTATTGATGTGCTGTCTGTGTTGTGTTCATGTGCTGTCTGTGTTGTGTTCATGTGCTGTCTGTGTTGTGTTCATTTGCTGTCTGTGTTGTGTTCATTTGCTGTCTGTGTTGTGTTCATTTGCTGTCTGTGTTGTGTTGTATTCATGTGCTGTCTGTGTTGTGTTGTATTCATGTGCTGTCTGTGTTGTATTCATGTGCTGTCTGTGTTGTGTTGTATTCATGTGCTGTCTGTGTTGTGTTCATTTGCTGTCTGTGTTGTGTTCATGTGCTGTTAAATGGGTTCAATGTGTTGTGTTGTGTTCATGTGCTGTGTTGTGTTCATGTGCTGTGTGTGTTGTGTTCATGTGCTGTGTTGTGTTCATGTGCTGTGTGTGTTGTGTTGTGTTCATGTGCTGTGTTGTGTTCATGTGCTGTGTGTGTTGTGTTGTGTTCATGTGCTGTGTTGTGTTCATGTGCTGTGTGTGTTGTGTTGTGTTCATGTGCTGTGTTGTGTTCATGTGCTGTGTGTGTTGTGTTGTGTTCATGTGCTGTTAAATGGGTTCAATGTGTTGAATGGGTTCAAGTTCTACAACTGGAGTTGTGCCCTTCATACCTAAATGAGCATCTTTAAACTTTATATATGACGACAAACTCCAACTGGACATCATCGTTGCCTTCTGCGCACTTTTTTCCAGCCATGACTGCACACATTCGGTGTACTTTTTCACTAATGTTTGGTGTACATTAGCTGGCAAATAAAACCCTCGTGTCCCCTTCAGCCAGACGAACGTGGGTTGCCGGATTAGTTTTGGGTTTGTAGCTAAAAAGCTCTTTTAAATTCAGAATGCCTGGGACAAACCACTATAACGTTTATTAATACCCCGTTTAAAAGTCGCCAGAAATACGCGTCTTTAAAAAACCAATCAATCAAATCATATCAACGCAGTTTGTCAGTCTGATTAATTACATTTCATTTCACAAACGAAACAAACAAACCCAATTTGGCAACCCTGTGAGAGGCGAGTGCAGCTGAGTGGCGTGCGGCAACGTGACGCGCACGAGAGGAGGCGCTCAGAGTGCCTTATATATGTGTATGTATATATATTTATATAAATAACGTCCGCTCAGCTTCCAGGTTACACCTGACATTTCAGCAGACACGTTCTCTTATTTCTGAAGCGAGGAGACATTACTTAAAACCGTGTACTCTCACAGCCATGATTAAGAAAATGTCACCATCAGAAAACGACTTTGACGTCCCAGCAAAGAACTGCTACAGGATGGTGATTCTGGGCTCCACTAAAGTTGGCAAGTCGGCTATAGTGTCCCGGTTCCTCACCGGTAAATTCGATGAGCAGTACACACCGACTATAGAAGACTTCCACAGAAAACTTTACAGCATCAGAGGAGATGTTTACCAACTGGACATTTTGGACACCTCTGGAAACCATCCATTTCCTGCTATGAGGAGATTATCTATCCTGACAGGTAAATACTTTAATATTGTATGGATGAGCTCAATGAGATGAACTGTTCTTAACCTTTAATATTGTGTGGATGAGCTCAATGAGATGAACTGTTCTTAACCTTTAATATTGTGTGGATGAGCTCAATGAGATGTTCTTGAAGCGTGTAACATCACTGTATTCCTGCGCTCTTTTATCCGCCACAGGTGACGTATTCGTTCTGGTGTTCAGTCTGGACAACCGAGAGTCGTTTAACGAAGTGCAGCGCCTGAAGCGTCAGATCTACGAGACCAAGTCGTGCCTGAAAAATAAGACTAAGGAGAACATGGCTGTGCCGTTGGTGATCTGCGGGAATAAAGGAGACCGTGAGTTTCAGCGCGAAGTGGCACGTGAGGAGATCGAGCAGCTTGTGGCCGGGAACGAGCAGTGCGCGTACTTCGAGATCTCTGCCAAGCGCAACACCAACGTGGACCTTATGTTCCGCCAGCTCTTCGACATGGCCAAGCTGCCCAACGAGATGAGTCCTGACCTGCACCGCAAGGTATCAGCGCAGTACTGCGACATGTTACACCGCAAGTCGTTTAAGGGCAAGAAGCCGAAAGACTGTGACGCGTACGGTGTGGTTGCGCCTTTTGCGCGCCGCCCCAGCGTGCACAGCGACCTCATGTACATCAAGGAAAAGGCTGTCGGTGGTGCCCACGGCAAGGACAGGTGTGTAATTAGCTAAGCGCTTCATTCTGAAAATATAAAATTACACGGGATGAAACGGAGATGTTGAACTGCACGCCGGACGGAAGCGCGCACGAGCGAATGGAGAAGCGGAGTGCAGATGCGCACGGGGTCCAAATGGACTGGACGCTTTGTGGTTGCGCGCTTCATTAAACCAAGCAAGAATCCTGCTGATGGAGTGTTGACTGTGTTCGGTTTACTCATAGCGCTCGGTAGTTTCGATCAGCTTTGAGAAAATAGTGTTTTGTTCCATCCGTATTTGAACATGGTGAAATAGGCCACGAGCGCAGAGCCGCAGTGTTGAATTAACTGATAGTGTTTACATTTTTGTATGTTTTATAAAATCATTGAACTTATATGAATATGTACTTTTTTTTTGAACAAAGTGGTGTTAAACGTTCATTTATACTTTGTAAATGTTTTAAACAAGAAATAAATAAACTGGCAAATGAATATATGGCTCTTTTCATCTAGTCATTAATCCCTGCAGAGGGTTTAGTCCTCAGCTGTTCAGTGAACACACACAATAATGACGCATAAGGAACATGCAGGAAAAAAAATATGACTTTGTCTGTTAAACACATTAAAACATCACTTATCTTCTTAAAAGTTTTATTTCTGGAGTCATACTAAGTGCTTCCTGGATTGTTTTCATGGACTGTCTCTAAGTATATCATGGTTAAAATGGCTTACCAAATTTTCATATTCTTGCCAAATACAAGATATGCTAGACATCTTATGATAACCAAACTTGCTTCACCCATTTTATATTTTACATCTAATTGACCAGAGATATCAGTTGTGCAGACTTCATCCTGTTTGTGTAGGTCAAATAAAATGAGTCTTTGTATCCATAATTAAGCAGTGCACAAATGTACTCTGGATGGAAGTCTGCAGTAAATTAATGCACTACATGTGACTAAGGGACTTTGGATTTTTCCCTACTACCTTAAGTGAAACCTAACCTATGTCTCGACACTGATTTGACCAAAATACTGATATGAAAACAGGCGCTGTTTATTATATATGCAACATAAAAGCAATAGGTAACACAGATACATCGATTTATGTGAAAGTGACTGAAGAGAAAGTGTCCTCATGTGGGCCAGCAGTTCAGAGCAGTGTTGTGTTCAAACCGTAGTAGAGAAGTCGATTATTATTGTGCATCAGGAAGGTTTAGGGATGTCGAACATGCACAAGCCCTTGTATTTGTGTAACAGCTGATTCTTGGTGCGGACTTGATCTCTCAGGGTGTGAAGTTTGTTCTGCTGCACCTCAGAGCTGAGGTCGATACCAGGCATGGCCAGGATCTGTTCACGTGTGTCCTGGATTCTCTGCCTTAACTTGTTGATCTCAGTGTGGACATCCTGGTTGTCTTTGTCCATGCTGTTGGCACAAAACGACAGTTTAGGTACATTTACAGCATTTAGCAGACACTCTTATCCAGAGTGACTTTTTATACAATTGAGGGTTCAATGGCAACTTGGCCACGAATTCAACACGAATTCAAACTCATGACCTTCTAATCAGTAGTCCAACACCTTAAACACGAAGCTATCACATCCCTGTTTAGCAGTAACCTATATACAAATTAATGTATTTCGACAGAGAAGTGATGTGATGATGACAACAGTGTAAGAAGCAGAATGTCTGTGTGTAAACATCACAGACATGCTAACGTTAGCGAGCTTTAACACAACCCATTATTTCCACCGTCACCGACTCCCTATTCGGATTAAACACTACGTATGATATCGTACAAAATGTGGAAACTCATACCATTTGATAATGTCGTGTATAAGCGGCAAAAACGAGTAATCTTCTGTATCGTCTACCACCGACACGGGAGTCGCCATGTTTGAACGACTATAACCACGCCCATTTCCTTTGACGTAATAAACACACGCTGCTAAATCAACCAGCCTATAAACCTGGCGTTAAAGATGACGTCATACAACGGCTTATTGCTGTAAAATAAAAATACAAACGATGACAAAATATGAATGAAAATATTATATTAAGGTGTTAATTGTCTTCCCTGAATTTGTCCCTTGAACTTAAACGAAATTAAATCAAATCTACAAAAATAAACATGTTCAAGTGGAATCTGTGATGTGAATCTACATTTTACTAAAGTTTTACATGAATTCAACAAAATTTGACCTGTGAATCATTAAACGTTCTTGTGTTTAAAGGATACATAATATAACAATCTAATGTACACCGTCCCACAGTCTAATGTACACCGTCCCACAATCTAATGTACACCGTCCCACAGTCTAATGTACACCGTCCCACAGTCTAATGTACACCGTCCTACAGTCTACTGTACACCGTCCCACAGTCTAATGTACACCGTCCCACAGTCTAATGTACACCATCCCACAGTCTAATGTACACCGTCCTACAGTCTAATGTACACCGTCCCACAGTCTAATGTACACCATCCCACAGTCTAATGTACACCGTCCCACAGTCTAATGTACACCGTCCTACAGTCTAATGTACACCGTCCCACAGTCTAATGTACACCGTCCTACAGTCTAATGTACACCATCCCACAGTCTAATGTACACCGTCCCACAGTCTAATGTACACCGTCCCACAGTCTAATGTACACCGTCCTACAGTCTAATGTACACCGTCCCACAGTCTAATGTACACCGTCCCACAGTATAATGTACACCGTCCCACAATCTAATGTACACCGTCCTACAATCTAATGTACACCGTCCCACAGTCTAATGTACACCGTCCTACAGTCTAATGTACACCGTCCTACAGTCTAATGTACACCGTCCCTCAGTCTAATGTACACCGTCCCACAGTCTACTGTACACCGTCCCACAGTCTAATGTACACCGTCCCACAGTCTAATGTACACCGTCCCACAGTATAATGTACACCGTCCCACAATCTAATGTACACCGTCCTACACTCTAATGTACACCGTCCTACACTCTAATGTACACCGTCCCTATGACTAATGTACACCGTCCCACAGCATCAATGTACACCGTCCCTATGACTAATGTACACCGTCCCACAGTCTAAACTCATCTCCACAGATCAGACATAATGTGACATCTATTTAAATGTCTTCTACACTGAGGACACTGAAATCTGTGGAGTTCAGGTTGAATCGATTGCAGATGGTGTTGAAGGCCGAAGTGCTACAGAACTTTTGAACATTAAACGTGTTTTTATACCCGAATGCACTCATTTCAAAGTTGTAGCTAAAAAAGATTTAGAAAGTTGTGGGGAAAAGTTGTGGCATAAACCTAGTTTGTTCTTTGGGCTTGTTTTGAGAACATTTAGATTGATCAGTAATCATGGGTAAGGATTAGGAACGAGCTATCGTGTTCTTTCCTTCAGAACAGCTATAATTAGGTACAGATTATTATCTTGGGTTTCTCTTTGAATAAAGTTAAGTCTCTGAATTACACAATGCACTGATGGTGCCTGTTTATCATTGCACTAGAAGTTTGTGCATATTAATATTCTTGTAGTCTTTTTCTTCAAGCCTTTTCATAAATTCTGTAGCAGAACTGACTCCGTGTCAGAAAAGGTAGAAAACAAAATGAGAACATAACAAGGTGGATAGTCATGCAGACAAGATAAATGAGTGGGGAACCTTAAACAAATTTGAGCTGCTGATGAGTGTATTTTAGATTTGTGATTACGCTATTTGCTGTAGTTTGCGTAATGGTGTGCAGTGCATATATAACATACTGTACAGACCTTTTCCAGGTAACCTGATCAGAACAGGGTGAATGGTTCTGTCTGTTATTCATTCATTCATTCATTCATTCATTCATTCATTCATTTTCTACCGCTTATCCGAACGTCTCGGGTCACGGGGAGCCTGTATCTCAGGCGTCATCAGGCATCAGGGCAGGATACACCCTGGACGGAGTGCCAACCCATCACAGGGCACACACACACTCACATTCACTCACACACTACGGACAATTTTCCAGAGATGCCAATCAACCTACCATGCATGTCTTTGGACCGGGGGAGGAAACCGGAGTACCCGGCGGAAACCCCCGAGGCACGGGAGAACATTCAAACTCCACAAGGTGGAGGCGGGAATCGAACCCCCAACCCTGGAGGTGTGAGGCGAACGTGCTAACCACTAAGCCACCATGCCCCCTCTGTCTATTATTATTATTATTATTATTATTATTATTATTATTATTATTATTATTATTATTATGAACATATAATGTACAAATGTGTATATATACAGAAGGCTCTAAAATACACTGGGACAGTAGGATGATGATGACATACTGTATTTATATATATAAAACATTACAGTGAAGGATTTATTATAGCATTACTTGTGACAGCATTTCATTTCAGAGTAACCTACTACAGATAAGCAATTCTGGCGAAAAAAAATAAAAGCCATATATGTTAGATCAGATCTGACACTAAAGCCATTGCCTTAAGGCTTCTTTATGGCACCTCGGCCATTAGGTAGCTTTCACATATGATCGTGATATCTCTTAGTCATAATACCTCTGTGTATACTGATAAAATAATCCATATCCTGTTATTAATACGTAATCCTGTTCCTTCCAGGAATGAGTCAGTTACACAGAAAAGCAAACAAATGTTGAAAAACAAAGTGATCTGATTAAAAATAAAAAACATTACTTAAAGTCAAATTTCAGCTAATTAAATTTTGTCTGGATAGCTATATACATATATATATATATATATATATATATATATATATATATATATATATATATATATATATATATATATATATATAGTGTGACTAGCCTTTGCCTTCAAAACAGCAGCAATTTTTCTAGGTACACTTGCACACAGTTTTTTTAAGGAACTCGGCCGGTAGGTTGTTCCAAACATCTTGGAGAACTAACCACAGATCTTCTGTGGATGTCGGCTTTCTCACATCCTTCTGTCTCTTCATGTAATCCCAGACACGCTCGATGATGTTGAGATCAGGGTACTCTGCATAAATATATATGAATAACACTTCACAATAGAATGTCCAATCCCACAGACGAGCTACTGTAGCTCAAAAGTTACTGCTGGTTCTGATGTAAAGGTGTCAGAATACACAGTGCATTGCAGTTGGTTGTACATGGGGCTGCATAGACCAGGCAAGGTGCCCATGCTGACCCATGTCCACTGCCAAATGTGCCAACAATGGCCAAATAAGCATCAGAACTGGACCACAGAGCAATGGAAGAAGGAGCCCTTGTCTGATGAACCATATTTTCTTTTCCATCACGCAAAAGATCGGGTGCGTGTCCATCGTTTACCTGGAGAATAGATGGCACCCGGATGCGCTATGGAAAGAAGGCAAGCTGGCAGAGGCAGTGTGATGCTTTGGAAATATTTTGCTTGGAAACCTTGGGTCCTGCCATCCATGTGGATGTTACTTTGACAGATGTCACCTACCTAATCATCGAAACGGTATTTCTTGATGGCTGTGGTCTTTTTTTATCAGGAGAATTAGCCCTGATAGAAAGCAACATTGGTTCTGGAATGATTTGAGGAGCATAACAACAAAGTGTTGACTTGGCCTCCAAATTCCCCTAAATCTCAATCCAATCGAGCATCTGTGGGATGTACTGTACAAACAGGTCTGATCCAGAGAGGCCCCACCTTAAATTGTTAAATTGTTTGCAAGCAGTGACAAGGCTAGCGTAACAGCATTTTACAGCATTTTATTTGATATGCATAGAAAGAATCTCAATTGTCATCATTTGCATGGGTCTTCTGTAATAGTAGAATGTTTTGTCTTAATAAATTCAAGAAAGAAAAAGAGAATCTGCTGACAAATGACTGATAAGTATTGCGATAATGTAAGTAATGAACCTCTTCTCCGGTGCATTTCACATTTAATGTACTTTCATTCATTCATTCATTTTCTACTGCTTATCCGAACTTCTCGGGTCACGGGAAGCCTGTGCCTATCTCAGGCGTCATCGGGCATACCACTAAGCCACCGTGCCCCCTTACTTTGTACTTTATACTAATAAATCTACTTTTATTCAATTTTATTATGTCTCACCACCAATAGTTTTATCACTGTATTGACATATTTACTTGTGACACATTATGTTTGATAAGTTTGACCAAATGTTATTTACAATAGAATTGTCCTGTGTTATAAATGGTTTCTCAGCACAGTAGGTTTGTGTACAGCATGTCTCAATATAATGTACAGGTTCAACAATACTTTCGATCTTGCTTAATGTAGATTATTTTTTCTGACCTTCATTCTGATTCATAATCATCTGATTTACGATCAATAACAGATTAATAACTGTTTTCCCCTAAAGCACATGGATACACACACACACACACACAGTGGGAGAATTATGCACATATTCCCACCTTTTTTCTTTGTCATGAAATTATTTTGTTTGATGGTAGACAAAAAAACAAACAGTTGCTGTAAATGAGCCATAAAACATACATTTAACAACAGAACTCTCCACAACATACAGAAGATTAGAGAGTGGTTTAATTACAATACATCATTTAGCCTTTTCCCTGAACTCAAACTGAACATAGCAAACATTGTGCATACAAAATAAATAAATGAATGAATAAAACTTAAAGCTTACTCAAAAATCACAAATAACATTTAGCCAAAGTTCATATCTCCTTCATGACTGATTATTTTAGTAAATAAGAGTATAAATGCCAACCCCAACACACACACACACACACACACACACACACACACACACACACACACACACACACACACACACACACACACACACACACACACACACACACACACACACAGCTGCAGGCATTATTCCAAATGCACATTAACACTTCCATTAGATATTAATCATTAATGGTGATCTTGGTTGTTTTTCCAACTCACTGTAAATTTATGATGAGGAGACAGAGACTAGTAGAACTGTGGCCTGACTCTCATATTATGTTATAAAACATCCTTGCATCATCAAGGGATATACTGACACCATACGATGTTAGCTGAGGAATTGTAGCCCATCAGCGACCCATGTTTTGTTTGATGTGTCATTAGGAAACCACTAGTTGATATATGTACCTGTGAGCGTAAATGATTTACGGGTAATTGTGGTGGTGATGGATTTACTGGCACTGTACAGTATGTAGTTTCATACACACACATCCAGTGATGTGTGATGTACACAGCCTGAGGATTTCAGGTGTGCTCTACTTTCCATTGTGTTGTGCTGAAAAAGTGTAGAATCATTGTTCAATTTATGCTCCTAGAAATAATGATTAGTTACAGATTAGTGCAGTCAATTCCAGTACACACACACACACACACACACACACACACACACACACACACACACACACACACACACACACAATTAAGTCCTAAAAGTAAACAAGGTGAACACAATCAAACAATGAGCCAAAAAAAAACATTATACTTCTTCATTTAATTATTCAACAAAAATGATCCAGCTTTACAGATCTGAGACTTGCAAAACCGTTGCTTTTAGTGTCTGTTTTTTAGTCTTTAGTTGATTGTATTCCTTTTCTGACCCAATAGACTGTTACATGTCTTGCTTTTGGAGTGATCTTTGTTGGTTGAGCACTTCTGTGGATTTACCAATGGTCTTAAATTTCCTCCATTGTACTCATGATTATGAGTCCAAACTCTTTTTGTAACCTTTTCCAGCCTGATGAGCAACAATAACACTTTTTCTGAAGTCCTCAGAAAACTCCATTGTTTTTGCAATGATCCGCTTCCACAAACACATGTCATGACCATCAGACCTTGATATACCTCTGTTCTTTGAATACAATAGGACACTCATGGAGACCTGGTTGTCATCTCATTGACTGAAATCCGAGTAAGTTTCACATACGTTTGCCTCTAACAGATATATAATATTGGAACATTTGCCTGAATAAAAAAAGTATATGTATCCGTTTCAGTATATGTATACTTTCAGTATACAGTATATGTATCCGTTCATCTCTTTACCCATCTCTATGGAGCAAAACATTCTGTTGTCAACAGTTTTGGAGCAAATACTTTTAAATCATAATTTCTCAAACTGATTTAAAATAGCTCAGGAAGCTGAGAACAAAAAACAATTTTAGGGAAGGTCACATAGCTGTGACCCTGACCTGTTATGGATAAATTCCAAAACCTTATCGGTGTGTCTGCTGGCCACAGTGATAATGCCATATTATAACTGATGCACTCACCTCGGTTTATGCTGACAGACATGCAGCTCTGTGTGGTAAGACTCCCGGTGGTGGATTACAGTATGTGTCTACTTCTACACAGAATGGTGCAAGAATTCTGTGCAAGTTTCTTATTACTACTCTAGTGGAGTTTGTAAAGTTTGTAAACGGACACTTTATTATTGCCAAAGTAACCATGCAAATCTCAAATCGGTTCTCCCTAAATTCCATTAGCATACAGACTTTGCGACAAGAGGGACGAACATGCTGGATCTTGGACCATAGAATCCAGTTTCAGAGCAGGTGACAAGGTGGCCCCAAGAACAGCAAGGTCAAAACTGTTCCAGGCCATCAGGGAGACAAAGCTTGTACAGTACATGCCCAGGGAACTCACAGGACACCTCAAAGACACCCAGGTCCTGTAGCAGGGCATCCCAGCGATCATTAACTACTTGGCAACTTCACCTGCCTGCAAACACCTACTTTCCAGATGTGATGAAGACCACACCGCCTCCAAATGACCAGGTTCTATGTGAGGAAAACTATGCAGAGTTAACCTACCGATGGCTGCTGGACCTGACAACGCACAGCTGGTTATATAAAAAGGGTAAACAGTTTATCATTTTGTTGTGCCATAAAGTCATTACCTTGTTACAAGAAAAGCTCAATTTTTCTGAAACAGCTAGTTATTCCTGTACGTTGATTCTTATACAGATACAGTGCAGTGCAGTCATCTGTCTTTCTGTCGTGTACAGATACTAAAAATCTATACAGATTTGAAAAATCTAATGCAATATTAGCACTATGTTTTTATAGCAATCCAAATTCTCCAAACAAATGTATGCTAGCTCGAGACTACTGATCAGTGACTCTTGAGTTCAATTCCAAGGTGATTACACAACTCCACTTGACTATGTACAGTTGTTGAAAGGACATTATTTATAATCACACATTGATGTCATCCAATACGATATATGTATATAAAGCCTCTACTGTTTTTTTGGGCTCATGGTGACCTTTACACAAACCTTCCACTGCTCCATGTTAAACCTTAGTGGGTGGCTGGGACAGAGAAAGTGACATCAGGTTGCCAAAGAAACAAGTAATAGTGTGTTGAGCTGTTACAGATGAAAATGTAATTGCCACATCACCTGCTACTTCATGTTTAAATCAATCTTTTTTTAATATGAATTTTGATCTTTGTATGATAACAGTAAAATAAAGTATGATATAACCATAAATGACTTCCCCATGCTGCTATGCATTTGCTATGTTTTCTTTTGGTTATAACTCTTAATAGAATAATGCTACATGCAGTGGCAAAACCCATTAAGAAGGAGAGAGAGCTGTGTGGAGCATGTTTATAGCGATGACTCACATTGGCGTATTAGCGTCTGTATCTTGTGTACGTCAGAGACGCCAGCTCAACCGATTCTCCTCCATTTAGACAAAAATAGAGAACCTTGTAAAAAAAAAAAAAATGTCTGTGAAAGCACTTAGCAAACTTATTGGTGTGCCGAATGTAAAACAATTGGTTTTAATTAAAGAAGATTTCACCTGTAGCTGTCTAATTAGCATTAGTATTTATAGACCAATCTGGCTTTATTCTGAATTTCTACTGGAACATTTTTTCAGATTTCCTCCAATTGTTTCAGTGGATAAAAAGTAGCTATTAAACACTTCAGTACTGATTTTGATCATTGATAAGATAGTGTTTTATTTTAAAACTCATGATTTATTTGAAAACACTTAAGACTCAGTCAGAACATAACAGACTATTATAACTGATTTCCATGAGTAGGGGAGAGTGGGGTAAGATGACCCAGTGGGTAAGTTGACCCACCCCCTGTTTCTGGGCAACTATGCAAATTTGGTGTAATGTGACCATACATGCTGAAGGACTCCATCATTTGTAATTTTTTGTGAAGAGGAGAAGCTCATGGGACAAGAGATAAGTTGTTGTTTTTTCACAAAAACACTTATTTGCTTGTTAAAGTTGATTTTCTGCATTTCAGGTATACTCACTGTTGTGCCAAAGAAAATTTATCTAGGTCTAAAGTTGTGTATGGTACATTTTGGTGATTTGTCAACATATAAAACCATGTGAATCATCAAGCTAAAAGTTAGCCTGAATTGCTAAGCTAGGCCATTTTTACCAAAATGGTGGCTATGGGGCAAAGTGATGTGGGGTAAATTGAATCAGTGGTTGGATCAATGAAGACACCTTTGCAGAGTTCTTTGAACATCTGGCTCACCATACCAAGTGCTCCTCCGACCATCTCATAGTGCCACTACTTGATTTAAGCAAAGAGAAAGGGGATTGTTATGCTCACAATTCCACCCCACACGTCTCATTGCCTGCAGCTTCTGGACAAGAGTGTCTATGGTCCATTCAAGACCAATTACAGCCAGCATATACTGTACCACATCCCTCAACCTCTATGTAGGATCTGTCCCACTGAATGATGTGCTGAAGAAGCTTCCTAAACCTTGAAAGGTTGGACTTCAACTTTAACTGGTTTGTTTTGTGCTGTTTGAGGTAGCTTTAATAAATGACATTGTTTGGAAAGGTAAGTGAATTGTTAAAAACCTTTTTTTAAAGTTTTTTTGTATTATACTTGCATAAAATAGGATGGTCAATTTACCCCCAAATGGCTCAATTTACCCACTGACTGGGATCAACTTACCCCTAGCTTGGGGTAAGTTGAGTCACATGAACACTTTTTTTCTGAGGTCATATTTTCAAGGATCTATGTCATAGGTGAATTCTTATATTTTCAGTTGATAGGCAACATCCCAAATTAACAGTAGATGTCTTCGTTTTACTTCTGTCTAAATTTCCCTTGCCTGGAGATCCACATAAGTAAAATCTGGCTCATCTTACCCCACTCTCCCCTATATAAAAAGTCACACTCCCCAGTCTGATAGGATGTCTGATCACTATCTCAGAACAATTCAAATGTATCTTAACTTTTTAATGAATCATTTCAATTTCATTTTCATATAAAAAAAACACTTAATGGTTTGACTGTAAATGGCATAAAAACAAAGTAGCCGTCATCCAAATTGCATGGAAGGAGAGTTTATTTATTATGGAACGGTTATTGTAGTTAGATCAGCTTGAGAAGCCGACAAAACTAATCCTAGATATTTAATACAGCAACAAAGCCAGGAAAAAAAAGAGACAAATCAGTGAAATAAAGAGAATTCCAGCAGAGTTTCAGAGTCATGCCATGCGGCATGATGAGGGTTTGTTAATGGCGCTAACAGAAAATATGATATTAGACACAGAGTATTGGTGATGTGGTAGCTCAGTGGTCAAGGTGTTGGGCTACTGATTGAAAGGTCATGGGTTTGAACCCCAGGTCCACCAAGCTGCCACTGCTGGGCCCCTGAGCAAGGCCCTTAACGCTCAGTTGCTCAGTTGTAATTCACTCTGGATAAGGGTGTCTGCTAAATGCCGTAAATGTATTGAACAGACCATTTTAAAACATATCATATGATAAAGATATCTAGAGAACATTACAAGCACATCAAGAGAGTGATTTGAATCATTTACCACAGTCTAATCAACCGAATTGCTTTTAGTGATCTCCTTGGCAAAATAATCATCTGTGCACAAGATCCCTTACACATGCAGGTTCTATTGTAAATAATCAACTCATCTCTTAGCAGGCATCTCTAAACTAGCAGATATCAAAATCGGACATGACATGGTCACAAAACCTGAAGATCTTCCACTTTAAGTGCTTGTGTTCTTCTTACTGAGATGATTTCTGCTCACCATGATTGTGAAGAGTGATTATTTCAGTTACTTTATCCTCCCTGGCAGTCTGAACCAACCTGATCAGTTTCCTCTGATCTCTTTTAGCAGCAATATGTTTTAGCCTGTAGATCTGATCAACACTGGAAGTTTTTTTTCTGTTTCTGGACACAATCCAGTCCATCTGGCCATCTACATTTAAGTTCCTGACCTGATATGCTGTATATGATTTTGTGCATTTTGTTGCTAACTAGCTGATTAGATAACTGCAAGTGATTGTGCAAGTGTTCTTAATGAAGTGGATGGTGAGTGCATGTAAACATGGTATTAGCTTCCACTGCTCTAACAGTGACACATGCTTCAGCAAAACCAGATGACAGACACCAGCTTAATAAAGCTGCCTATACGCAATTTAAACAGGTTCCTATCATGGCTTACTGCCCTATTGGTATGGAAAGTGTGAAGGGACATGGCTGCAGGACGTAGCTGCAGAGACAACCATGGCAGCCAATCAGAGAGGAGGCTATTACTCACTCTTCAGCAGAAGTAAGGTTGTGTTCATGTCGTGTTCATGTTCACTCTCTCTCTCTGCTTTACAGATCACACACAATTGGGAAATCGTGGCCTAATGGTTAGAGAGTTTGACTCCTAACCCTAAGGTTGTGGATTCGAGTCTCGGGCCGACCATGACTGAGGTGCCCTTGAGCAAGGCACCAAACAACTGCCCCCACCCCCCCAACTGCTCCCCGGGCGCCGCAGCATAAATGGCTGCCCACTGCTCCAGGTGTGTGTTCATGGTATGTGTGTTCACTGCTGTGTGTGTGCACTTTGGATGGGTGTGTGCAGAGAACGAATTCTAAGTATGGGTCACCGTACTTAGCCGTATGTTACGTAACTTTTTTTCCCTTTTTGTCAGAGTGAACATGAACATGCAGAAAAAGCTTTATTGGAAAATAATGCTGTGTGGAGTTTGCATGTTCTCCCTGTGCTTCGGGGGTTTCCTCAGGGTCATCCAGTTTCCTTCTCCCATCTAAAGACATGCTGCAGACTCATTGGCATCTCTAACATGTCTGTACAAAGCATGTGCATTTATACAGTTGAATAAATAAACTAATGCAAATATTGTTTTTGTTTGATTGTTTACAGATGAAGGTAAAATGGAAAAATGGAAGCAGATTAAAGAAACATCATTTTGGAGGCAAAATCATGGTTGCCCCAAGTAATATGACACATGATTTTTAAGACCATGGCTGATTCATGTTGATGAAGTGCATTTTTATATAATTTGTATAATATGTAGATATGACACATTGTTATTAGAGTGTTTACTAAAGCTTGGATCTTGATATGAAGAAACTAATTGAATGATAGTAACTATGACTCATTTCGGGCTGGAAAACCCTGTGATTTAGCTAATGGTTTGTTTTCATCCTCATACAGACAGGTGTTTAAGGGAACAGACACAAAACAGTCAATTCATACCGTTTCCCCTCTTAGCCTTACACAGTTATGCCATATATGTATATATATATGAGAATAGGATATTAATTAAGGTAATCTATAAAAAAGCATAAGTATTATTATATAATGAGCTTTATACAGTGGAGGCTGACATGGTTTATTTTGTGGACATTTTAAATAGATAAATATATGAAAATAATAACACCATAACCAATTCAACCAATCTTTCTGTCATCTTACATTAATTTAAATGAACATGAAATTATAGAAAATATACCGTGTGTTTCACATAGTCTCTAATGCATCTGCTGTGATATCACACTGTCATCTAATACAAGCGTCAGAAATCCTGGCACAAACTTTATTGAGTGTAGGCAAGCTAAACACACACGCACACACAGAGACACACACACACACACACACACACACACACACACACACACACACACACACACACACACACACACACACACACACACACACACACACACACACACACACACACACACACGTACGTTTTGTTCCCAGCTGATTCCCCCCTTCCCTTTCTGTAGATGCACTGTTCATGACTCATCACTCCTGAGTTGGATCTAAATAAAGCAGAAAGATGATGTATTTCACAGTGTGGTGATTCAGTTTGGGTTGTGGGAATTGTAACACACACACGCACAATTGTACACTGTATATTATGGCAGCAGTACAGCTGAGGCGACTATAGATAGTCATTTAATTTTTTTCCCATCCCACATTTCTGGAAAGTTCCACTGCCTCTCACTTTCTAACAGGATCTGACAGGATATTGTTTTGCTATTGTGCCCCCTCTTTATTTCACTTGTCACAGATTAAATATTCATGTGGTGAAACAATTGAGTGGAAAGTTTATTCCTGACAGCAGTGAGTCCCTGGCTCCGTAAATAAACAAATTACACCAGGAGATACCAACTCACCTGAGGGTGACAATAGAAAAGGTGACTCTTTTTGTAGGAATCAAGCACAGTTAGGTTTGTGATATGTTTGTGTGCCTAACTGTATGTAGTCATTATTAAACACTAAGCTGAAGCTTTCGCTACGCTCATCACACAACAGTCATTGATAGAGTAAGGTGTTTGACACTGAGACCCATAGATACCATCCTCAGAAATCACTATCATCTCGCAAACACACTTACATCTTCCTCTAATGCCTCTAATGCCTTGCTCTTCTTTAATCTGGCCTTTTCTGCTCCCCCTTTTCTTTTCTTTATTGCTGTTCAGTTGATTAAAGTCTACGAGGGATTTCTGATCAACTGCAACCATGTACATGTGACCTGGAATCAAGCAACAGGTTAGGATCTCAGAGAGCCAACTCTCACTGTCTCATTGTCTGTAGTATGAGGAGGCAAGGATGAGATCGACCTCTGTGTGTGTGTGTGTGTGTGTGTGTGTGTGTGTGTGTGTGTGTGTGTGTGTGTGTGTGTGTGTGTGTGTGTGTGTGTGTGTGTGTGTGTGTGTGTGTGTGTGTGTGTGTGTGTTTGTATGTGTCCCAGAGCACAACTGCTTGCTGTGCCAACAACTAGTTCTAGTTATATTGCTAGTATTAAATGTATTGCATCATCAACCCTTGCTGCCCACTGGGAATAACTCCAGAATCCCCAGATTAGCATTTACTTTTTCATTAACAGGCTATTGGTTCTGTTCTACTATAGTGAACTTTAAACATTCATGCAACATTATGGACTGAACATGCAGCACATTAACAATAGCGGACAATAGCGAACAGTTTAGCAACAACCTAATGAGGGTAGTTGACCAGGATATGAGTTGATGAGTGAGAGGTTTTACTGTTATTTTAGTTAAAATAGGTAAACTGGAAATTGGCCCTTTCAATAGTGCAGCAGAGTTGGCTCTCCAAACACACACACACACACACACACACACACACACACACACACACACACACACACACACACACACACACACACACACACACACACCACAAACACACACATGCATATTATGCACATACATATGCCCTGATCCTTGATCTAGCAAGGACTCTCTCTCTCTCTCTCTCTCTCTCTCTCTCTCTCTCTCTCTCTCTCTCTCTCTCTCTCTCTCTCTCTCTCTCTCTCTCTGTCTCTCTCACACAGGAAATAAACCGTGTTTACATGTGTGTGTGTTTATGTCCGGAGTGTTCAACAGTTCTGTAGCCATTTGTGTGCAGTTTGTTTATTACATTAAAGGCCTTGTTGTCACAGTCATTACTGTCAGACTCCCAGCAGGAGCAAATCAGTCACAGCATGGCCACACTCTTTCCCAGATCTGTGTGTATATGTGTTTGTGTGTGTGTGTGTCACCCAGGGCAGTTCAGTTTAAAGAAAAATTGGGCAAAACATGTGCCACAAAACCTGACCTAATGACCAACTTAATGGATCTAAAGTGTAACGTCATCCTGCTGTGACTAGCAAATGGGGGACAGCAGGAGATCAAGCAGCTCTATTAAATCTCTGACGTATATGTCCAGACAAACCGTACAGCAAAATTCCTGCCCTCCTTCCCCCCTTCCCCCCTTCCCCCCTTCTCTCTCTCTCTCTCTCTCTCTCTCTCTCTCTCTCTCTCTCTCTCTCTCTCTCTCTCTCTACCTATCTCTTTCTCCCCCTTACATGTCCATGAGCGGTGCAGGTTTCTTTTGCCCCACAACTCAAACTAATTCATATTCACTCTGGTTTTGTAAACAGTTTACAATTTTCCCTGGACCAGGAACAGGACCCACCATTATATGTGCATCCACAATGTAATATTATGAAGTGTATAGGTCTATAAGTTTGACTGAAATGTACATCATTTGCAGTAAATGTTTATGACAACTTAACAGTCATTTAGCAGATTATATTAAATACAATCATTTTTATTAAACATTAAAATGTGACACTAAGATCATAATTTTAGATTTTTTTTCTAAGATTTGGAAGCACAAAATTGTATAGAATTGTATTGTTTTAGGATTAAAGTCAAAGAACTGTTACACTGACTGAAACCCAGACACCTCGTCACCCAACATCAGTGTCTGATCTCACTAATGAATGCTCTTGTGGTTGAATGAACACAAAGCCCACATCCACACTCAACATCTAATGGAAAGTCTTCCAAGAAGCATGGAGGTTATTATAACAACAAAGCAAGGAGAAAAATCTGGAATGAGAGCACATATGGGTCAGATAATGATCAGGTGTCCGTATATATTTTGGATATATTGTGTAAGTAAAAAATAACATTAGTGTTAACATTGTTCAAAGTAATGCATTGTTACGGAAAATGGGCGATGGGTGGTAAATATGTGCAGTATCTACTGAGTAGATAACAATTTGAATGATAATGACACTGGGTAATACATAAATATATGTAAGAGATATGCATTCTGTATTATACAACAATACCCAAATCATACGGATATGTATAAAGATAATCTTTCAATTGTAGATATAATACAGAATATATATTAGGAGATCAAATTTCAGGATGTTTTGGGCAGTAAAACATTAACAGAGTTCAGTGGGGTAATGGTTGGTCCTGACCTTGCTGGTTCTGGTGCAAATGTTCCTGTATCTCCTCCTGGATGGAAGGAGGTTAAAAAGTTGTCACTGTGATGTGCTGAAGTCCTGTTGTTGTTACATTCTCTACACAGATATCTGTGGTGAAGATGTTCGATGGCAGGGTTGGTGAGCACCAATAATGTTTGGATGATGGATGATGTGTTGCTTCTGTTTTCCTTATGTCCCTTTTCAAGTTGGAGCTTGTGCTATAGACCAATTCAATGGCTATTCAGGGGTTTAAGGAAGTGATGTCTGGTTTATATGTTTATCTGAATGGATATTACAATCATTCATTTAATCATGCTGTTACAAATGTCAACAAGTCTCTAAGCTAACTTACATTCGGAAATAAGTGTTTAGATTTCCAAATGTGTAGATTTACAAAAAACACAACAAGCTGGATGGCAACTAGCAATACATGACTACATTTACATTATGAAATGTTCCAACATGGCAACAACATTCACATAACCTTCAGAGACATTTCAGAACCTATACGATAATTAGGTTTTCAGTAGGTAATAATGACACATGATTATTTTACTGGCATACAGAAGGTAATGAAATTTCTTATTTAAATAGATATACATACTGACCGTTCACCTTAAAAAAAAACATGAAGAGTATGTTATTGACTGTACAATGTGATGTTCCAAATTTTTCCAGCTAAAATATTCAAAAGCATCCAGACTGTGATATGATTTTACAGCTTATCTCATATAGATTCTCTCAGGTCTTTAAGAAGGCTTAAGGGTTTAAGCTTTGACTGAAAAATTATCTGATAATCCCAAATAATAATTTATTTTTTACAAATACCTAGCGTTCAAGCCCGATTTGTAATTTTGTTTTGAGAGATCTGCACTTCAAAAATAGCACCAACGTGTTTATATTCTTGAAATGGTCTATAAGTCGATGCATCACCAAATCTAAAAGCAGTGCAAAAGCAATTCTCAATCTTCTATAAGGCAGCTTTTCCATCATTGTTGATCAACAACCGCAGTCTCCATCCAAGTGGTTCTTTCCGCAGCAGTTCCATATACAGTACAGATGATTTTTTTTATATGGTTGTCACACTTTAATGTTTCAGATCATCAAATAAGTTTAAATATTAGTCAAAGATAACACAAGTAAACACAACATGCAGGTTTTTATTATTAAGGGAAAACAAAATCCAAACCTCGATGACCCTGTGTGAAAAAGCGTTTGCCCCCTAAACCTAATAACTGGTTGTGCCGCCCTTAGCAGCAAGAACTGCAATCAAGTGTTTGTGATAACTTGCAAGGAGTCTGTTACAGCGCTGTGGAGGAATTTTGGTCCACTCATCTTCGCAGAATTGTTGTAATTTAGCCACATTCGAGGGTTTTCGAGCATGAACCACCTTTTTGAGGTCATGCCACAGCATCTCAATTGGATTCAGGTCAGGACATTGACTAGGCCACTCCAAAGTCTTCATTATGTTTTTCTTCAGCCATTCAGAGGTGGACTTGATGGTACACAATAGATCATTGTCCTGCTGCAGAACTCAAGTTCGTGTCAGCTTGAGGTCACGAACAGATGGCCGCACTTTGTCCTTCAGGATTTTTTGGTAGACAGCAGAATTCATGGTTCAATTTATCACAGCAAGTCTTCCAGGTCCTGAAGCAGCAAAGCAGCCCCAGACCATCACACGACCACCACCATATTTTACTGTTGGTATGATGTTCTTTTTCTGAAATGCAGTTTACTTTTACACCTTGTGTTGCTACACCATGGCAAACATGCCCCTGTCTCAACTATTTTGAGACCTGTAGCAGGCATCTAATTCCAACTGAACTCATATAGTGGATAAAATGTAAACTTTCCCAGTTTAAACATTCGTTATGTTATCTATGTGCTATTGTGAATAAAATATTGGCTCATCTGATTTAAAAGTCTTTTAGTTTTCAATTTATTCAAATTTAAAAACATCCCAACTTTTCCGGATTTCTGGTTGTACAAAACTAATTGGAACACTAATTGGAAGGCTGTTCCATAACTGTGAGGATTTGTAAGAAAAATCTCTGCCCCTGCTTTTGCCTTTACTAACAACTAACTAACAAACCTGCACCTTGTGACCAAATAGGTGTGAAAGGTCATCAACTTCTGGTTCTAGTTAGGACTCTAGCTGTTGGACTATCAGGAGCTTGTTTATGCTCCTACTGGAACTTCCAGACAGTAAATACAGTAAGGCGGTCCAATAATCCAACCTAGAGGTAACAAAAGGATGAACTAGTGTAATCAGAACTCTTACTTCTGGCTGCATGTGGTTCTAGTACAAGCACTACTGTCTGTCAGAATCAAGCAGGAGGAAGATAGTAAGCACCCACCATCTAATGTCCTTTACACATTCTTCAATCTTAATAAACTAGTGCCTCTCATCTGGCATTGCTGAAACATATGACCGTGTGTCATCAGCACAACAGAGGAAGCTAATACCACATTTACGAATAATAGCACCAACAGGTAGCATATAAAATAAGAAAATCAGTGGGCCTAAAACAACCTTGAGGAACACCGAACATCACCTTAGTATGCAGAGAGAAGTCCCAATTTAGATCTATGAACAGATAACAATCAGTTAAATAAGACCTGAGGCAACAATATTTTCTAGCATATCAAATAGAATACAGAACCCTTTATTATGGCCACATATACATTACAGCGGAATTCTTTTCTTCACATACCCCAACTGAGGAGGTTGGGGTCAGAGTGCAGTGGCAGCTATGATACGGCACCCCTGGAGCAGGGAGGGTTGAGGGCTTTGATGAAGGGCCCAGCAGTGGCAGCGTGGCTGTGCTGGGCCTTGAACCCCGATCCTCCAATCAACAACCCAGAGCCTTAACCAGTTGAGCCAACACTGCCCCAGCCAACACTGCCCCAGCCAACACTGCCCCAGCCAAAACTGCCCCAGCCAAAACTGGCCCAGCCAACACTGCCCCAGCCAACACTGCCCCAGCCAACACTGCCCCATAGTATGATCAATGGTGTCAAGAGCTACACTTAGGTCAAAAAGCACTAACAAGGAGACACATCCCTGATCAGTGTCCAGTCCAGTGGTCATTTACTACTTTAACCATTGCTGTCTC
This sequence comes from Tachysurus fulvidraco, assembly GCF_022655615.1. Lineage (NCBI taxonomy): Eukaryota > Metazoa > Chordata > Actinopteri > Siluriformes > Bagridae > Tachysurus > Tachysurus fulvidraco. The sequence continues at coordinate 22,831,159 of NC_062525.1, forward strand.
TGTACTACAATGAAGCCTTAATCCTGACTGCTACAATTCATGCATGTTATGAATTCTGTGTTACAACCTTTTCCTTAGGATCTTGGAAATAAAGGGAAGGTTTGATATTGGACTATAGTTAATATTTTCAATTTTGCTATTGAAATAACTCCTGAACTCAATGCTGCTGCATAAGGTGGGATGTAGTAGCCTATTTGTTGAGGTGTTGAACTACCAATAGGAAGGTTGTGAGTTCGATTTCTACATTAACCAAGCTGCTACTGCTGGGCCCCTGAGCAAGGCCCTTAACCCTCAATTGCTCAGCTGTATGAAAATGAGATAAAATGTAAGTCGCTCTGGATAAGGGCGTCTGCTAAATGCTGTAAAAGTAATGTAAATATATTTATGGTGTGTTTTCTTACAGTGATTTTATACTACTTAACTTTGCAATCTTTACTTAGGGTGGAGACATACACAGACCTAGCTGCACTAAGAGATTTCTGTAGCTCTGAAGGCTTTTCTTCCATGATACTTGAAATACTCCTAATTTAGTTTTACGTTCTAATATCCTAGAGATCTGCTTTGTGTGTGGTCATTATACCAGGGTGCTTGTTTTCTCTCTAATTATTTTTCTTGTTAGTTATGGTGTACTGAAGATAGATTATACTTTGTCATGGTCTGAGTCACATCATATTAAGAATTAAGAGGCTAATCCAGGAACAATGTGTGTGTGAGATATACGCACCAGATGGAATGCCTCTCCATCACAAGGCATCCTGTACAGACACACATACAGACGATAAAGATAAAGGCGATAGATACTTTTAATCTAGAGAACGCATAGTGTCCGTTTGGCATAAAGGTTATTTAGCAAATTAGGTACTATAGGAACTGAACTCAACCCCCAACACACACACAAACACACACAATGATGGGACTTTTTAGAAAGTTTTAGAAAGATAAAATATATTAAAGGTGAGTAAAATTGTTAGATTCAGACTTAAAAAGTACCAATCAAATAAAGAATACAACGAGAATACAAGCTATCAGTTTAAGGGTTGTATAATACTGTTCCGGAAATGTGTCAGAAGGAGACGAGAGAGCGTTTCTGAACCTTCAGCATCTTCAGAACAAGGACACAGCTCCCCTTATTGGCCACTTTCAGCACTAAACACAACTAATCTGTTATATCTTTAGAAATATTACTCAGACCATCTGATCTCAGTTTGTATCCAAAAGCATTCACATTACTGTTATTAAGATCGTTTTCATTATGTGATTTAAGTGCCTAGAACCCACATGTGAACTACAGTATAACAGGGTGTAGCCAAATAAAATACTTCTATCAGACTAGCATGAGGAAATGTGTTCAACAGAGACTTCAGGGCATTTCGGTACATCACTCATTGAGTATCGTGTCCATTCAATATTAAAATGAGACCTATGGGCTTTGAACAGTTAATATATTTATTTTCTTATGCAGTATTACACTTGTGCAGTATGATCAAGTTTTAATCTGCTTGTCCTGTGCAGTACATATGTACGTTCCATACAAAAATATTGTTCTTTACCTTTACTCATACACAATTTTTTATTTTCACTTAGCGGTGGTCAAGGTTAGAAATATAGACAATGTGCATGTAATTAGTTTTTTTCTCCCACATGTTCATAATAAAACTTTTTTCAAAAATAGCTGAATGAATCAGAACGAATAATGGGACGGACCAACGGGATGTAAACAGAATGCATTCTTTATTAAAACCTTGAGTGAGTGGCTTTGATCCTGTCTCACTTCATACAGACACATGTGATTGATGTAGAGCACCAAGTACAATCATTAAGGAGGTGAGTCACACAGCTTTGGCTCGCCCCCAGACTAAATGATCGTTATGGCTGTCAATCAATAATCTGACAGCTTGCTTCCTATTTACATCACAGAGCCACATCATCAGCAGTGCAACGTAAAGGCAGCAGCAGCCACGCTTACACTACAGCTCTGAAAATGCAGCGAATGTTAGAGGTTTTGCTAAATTTGTAAACAAATTACCCATAATCACCCTCTCCATACACCGTTAATTAACATTATTTAACATTCCATTTCCCAAGTAGATTTCAGATTTAAAAAACATTGCAAGTGGATCAACTTAGAACATAAAAACCTAAATGAGTTAAAAATCTATTTAAAAATCATTCATTTAATCCAACTCACTATATCCACACTTAATATCCACATTCAGGAGAGTCCCTAGAGTCACAAAATGGTGTGGGAAAACAAAAAACATCAAGTAAGTCACGTTTCTGTTCAGGGAAATGCCTTGTCGATGAGAGAGGTCAGAGCAAAGTGGCCAGGTTGGGTCAAACCAACAAAAAGGATACAGTAACTCAAATAATCAGTCGATAAACATCAAGCCCTGAGGTGGATGAGCTACAACAGGAGAAGACCACATTGGGGTTTTCTCCTGTCAGCCATGAACAATAGTCTAGAATTCAGTATCTGAGGTACGGACTCAATAAAATGGGACAGAAAACGTCAGAGTCAACCGATTCCTGTTCTTAGCTGGCATGGAACCCTGAGAGGTCTTCTGCTGATGGTATCCTACCAGCTGGCTCAAACCAATCTGATCATTTGAATCTGAATTCTCTCATCTCTCCCCATATAAAAAAGAACTAGCATCACCAGTCCTGAGTAAATGAAAACACCTGAAAACTACAGCAAACATGCAGCTACAGCAGAGTAACAGAAATGTGCCAGCGGTAACAACAATACAGACGAGTTTAATAAGGTTTGTATACAACCTATAGGGTTTTGTCCAATTCAACGGTCTTTCTTTTGGGTATGTACAGTATATAGAGCAGTGTGTAGGTTCATAGTGTTGAAGTCAGTGCCAGGAAGATTCAAATATAATTTGTGTAGGTCCAGTTACATAACATGTATTTCTTACAGAGGTCAAAAAATGTTAGCTCTCAATGCTTAACCTTTAACGGTTGGTTCAAGGCTGTAAATAAAGGGTTAGGGTTAGGATAGGGTTAGGTTAGGGTTAGTTAAAAGTTAAGTTGGACTTTTTGTTTTGTTTTGTGGTGCTCAGGACTCAGGAGAGATGACGGTGTAAATCTGGAGCGGAAAATAACACTGTTTTCATTTCGGACTTTTTAAAATATGTCATGAATAATTACAAAATAGAAGGCAAATTTATTAAATAGTTTTCCCGAAGTGAAAACCCTTCTCTTTTTCAACCAGGTAGATAAATTACATAAATGCCCGTGATTACGTAAGATATCGGTTATGTTTAGAGAACTAAATATGTTGAGCTCCAGCCAATTCTCCCATCGACGGTCGGGTTTGCGTCGGTGATTTTCAAAAGGATTTTTATTTGAACGCATATTGGTATTTGTTATTTTTATGGGTTAAATGTATGGTTTGTATTTTTAAGTGTTTCATATTAATAAAACTATAAAAAGTTTTTTTTGAGGTCATGCTTCAGGCTACATATATTTTTATACTTGTCTAGAACTGAGCTCCGCCCCAATCCACTTGGCCCCGCCCCATAATTTCACATTTTACCTAGCTTTAAAATAAGGAGTTGTGGGAAAAGAGATGACTTGTAAGTGTTTTAGATGCAATGATGTTTCACCTCACATGCATCAGAAAGCGTAAAATCTAGACTATTTAAGCAAAAGAAATTTCACCTTATAGAGTTTTCACGAAGCAAAAGCAAAGCATAAAATTATACAGTCTAGTTAGCATTCAAATTCGTGTCGACGCTAAATCTGTTTTAGTTCATTTAATAATACAGTACACAGTAATCTGTTGAATAATGTGTTTAAAGGCAGTTGTAGGCAGTCTGAGTGCACCAGCATTACATTATAAATTATTGTAAGAAATATTACGTCACTCGTTGTGAATTAAAAAATTCGTATAAAAGGAGGTGATTATTTCTGTGTGCCGAGCCTGGTCACATTTAACGCTGTGTTTTAAAAAAAATATTCTTTATTGTACTGATAACTACCTCAGTGCTCATTGTACTAAAAAGTGTAACTAATAAACAGTGCGTGTATCTTCGGCTTATTTTGAGATATAATTTGACTTACGCACAAATAATATTAATTTTAAAAAAAAAGAGTTTATAAATAAAAGGAACCTGAACACAAACTCGTACACGTCTCTTGTAGAGTGCGAATCTCTCAATATGTATACACTTTGGCAAAAGAATTCTATTCGATAAAAGCATTTTAATAATTTTAAGTAAAGTTTGTGCGCTAATCGACTGGAGTAAAAGAACCACGTTGTGTTGCCTTTTTTTATATGCATAAAAATGTGTTTCCAAAAATCGAGCTCTGGGGCAGTTTATGCTCGGTGAAAACTGTCCATCTGTAAAAAAAAAAAAAAAAAAAAATGTAGTAATTCCTACTGATTTGTTCAAAATTAGACAGAGTTATAATAATGTTATAAATGTTCATATTCATTTCCCCTTTGGTTGTGTTGCGTGTCTATCAGTTTATCCTGCAGGTCACTTTGATTCTGTTATTTGTTCACAAACTCAGGCTTGTCTGTATAGTATGTCCCTTACTTATAAACCTGGCTTCGAGCTTTACATTTGGACCAATGCTGTGATTTCTTACACCACGGATATCCTCAGTGTTATTTCTGCAAGTCCACTAAGGCGAAGGCTGACCAGTGGTAAGGTGGTGAGGGTGTGATGGAGGACACCAGGCTCTCACTAGCGTTTTCCCTCCAGGATGCCCCTCCAATCATCAGACCAGGAGAGAAGGCGCCTCTGACTGGTGATGGCAGGGAGGTACTTGTTATGGCAGGCAGTGAAAAGGACATGTTCCCAGGATGGATTGGGCTCCACGCCTGCAGCAGGACAGTAGTTAAAAATAAAAGAACATGTCTAGCTACACAATGACATCACAAGTGGGTAAAGATCGCAAACAGGAGTTACAAAAGTCAACAATGAATTCAGATGTGATAGAATTCTTTCTTGCTGAACATAAAATCCATTTACTTGTTCTATGATTTGATGGAAAGCTAGTAGGTGAAAGCGTATTTAACCTTGTTGTGGAGTGATTACACAGTCGAAGGCTAAATAGCTAGAAAAGTCTTACCAGATATCAAAGGTATTACAAATTAGTTGAATTTTGAGGGATTTTTTTCCCACTGCAAACTCATTTAATTCTATTTGCATGTTCTGTAGTTTTTGTACTTCATGCATGTCTTATGGAGTTAGTTCATCATTTGATTAAAAAAAAACTATGTAACTTTTATTCTTATAACATTTCCGCAAATGAGAAATCAGTATACAAGGGATGGACAAAGAAACTGAAACATCTGGTTTTAAAACACAATCATTTTTAGTATGGTGTAGGACCTGCGTTTGTGACCAGTACAGCATCAGTTCGTCTGGGGAATGACAGATACAAGTCCTGAACAGTCACCAGAATGATTTTGAGCCATTCCTCCTGCAACAGTGGTCAGGTCACTATGTGATACAAAAATGCTTCCTGACTCACTAATACCCCAAAGTGGCTAACTAATGATCAGATCGTTTCACACAGCTTCCTCTTGTGTCAACAGTTACTCCTGTTGGATGGGGGTTCATCTTTGTGGTGGCATACAGACATTACCCTGGATACTCTGGCTCTCGATACACCACAAAGACTTGCTGTCCTGGTCACAGATGTACCAGAAAGACGTGGACCATCAACATTTGTCCTCTATTGACCATCTAACACTTGTCCTCTGATATGTGTCATTATTGTTGTGTATTGTGATTGCAATATTTTATGTACAGATGTTTTATTGCTCTGCTAATTTAACCATTACACACTGACAAATATTCACAAGCCCCACTCAGAGGTAATGTCAGTCTGCTCTTATGGAATGTAAAATCTGAGACGATTGTGTACCAGGCAGTGCATATATCTGCTCCACACAGACTCTTCACTGGTGTCTCACGGGGCTCAGTGGTGTCCCACTTGGTCCTCTGCTTTTCTCACTACATACTCACTCTCTTGGTGAAGTTATATCCTCCCATGGGTTCTCTTACCACTGCTATGCTGATGATACTCAATCTTTATTCTCCTTCCTTCCTTCAGGTACCACGGCGTCTGCTCGGACTTCAGCATGTCTGGTGTACATACCACCATGGATGACGGTTCATCAGTTGAAATTCAATCCCAGCTAAACTTAACTGCTGATCATCCCAAGTGATTCATCCCCAAGTCAGGATCTTGCGAAATCCCTACACAACGTTCAGATCTCCCCTTCAGCCATGGCTCTCAACCTTAGACAACCAACTGTCCTTTTCCTTGCATGTTGCTAATGTGACACGCGCTACTAGTACTAGCACTGTTCTACTGGTCCCACGATCTCTCAGGGTAATAGGAAGGTTTACAGCAAGACCCTGTTTTGTTCTGGCACCGAGGTGATGGAATGAACTTCCCGAGAAATCCGAACAGCTGAGTCACTGGCTATCTTCGACGGGTGAGAACCTACAGTACAGACCAAAAGTTTGGACACACCTTCAAAAAGTTTGGACACACCACCTTTTCAACAGGACAATGACCCCAAACACACCTCCAGGCTGTGTAAGGGCAATTTGACCATGAAGGAGAGTGATGGGGTGCTGCGCCAGATGACCTGGCCTCCACAGTCACCGGACCTGAACCCGATCGAGATGGTTTGGGATGAGCTGGACCTCAGAGTGAAGGCAAAAGTTAAGCATCTCTGCTTTTTCTTACAAGTGCTAAGCATCTCTGGGAACTCCTTCAAGACTGTTGGAAGACCATTTCAGGTGACGACCTCTTGAAGCTCATCAAGAGAATGCCAAGAGTGTGCAAAGCAGTAATCAAAGCAAAAGGTGGCTACTTTGAAGAACCTAGAATATGACATATTTTCAGTTGTTTCACACTTTTTTGTTATGTACGTATATAATTCCACACGTGTTTGATGCCTTCAGTGTGAATCTACAATTTTCATAGTCATGAAAATAAAGAATACTCTTTGAATGAGAAGGTCTGTCCAAACTTTTGGTCTGTACTGTACCTCTTTCTGAACCACTTCAACTAGCAATTATTTTCCCTGTTTGTTTTGTGAGTGTATTGAAAAAAAAAACAAATACAACAAGAGAATTGTTAACGTATTAATTGATAGAGACTTCAAAACGCTTTTGTACATCGTTCTGGATAAAAGCGTCTGCCAAATGCCGAAAATGTAAATGTAAATATATAGCTCTAAATCTTCCTACACTATATTGGCCAATGTTTCAGTTTCATTGTCCAACCCCTGTATGTAAGCAGATATAGACATTAAAACACAGGATACAGCATTTTCTCCAGAGAGGTCAAATGACCTAATATGAGTTTGGAACCCTGCTATAAAACTTTACATCTAACATCTTCCTTTGGAAAACAAGACAGAACCCTAAAAGTCCTACCAAGGATGTCTGGTTTGTCATCAATGAGGATGTCTCCACTCACTACTGTCTTGTCTCTTGTCAAAATTACTTTCTCCAGAAAGTCAGGGCCCAGGTGTCTCTCCACCCAAGCATACTGAAAACACACACACACACACACACACACACACACACACACACACACACACACACACACACACACACTTCGATTATTAGGTAAATGAACAACAAAAAAAATCTTAAGAAGGTTTCACAGTATAGCAGTGGGGATGCCTCACCTTTTCGAATGGACAGTGTTTGTAGTGTTTAATTGGACTGGTGCAAATGAAGACATCTGTACTGGTTGAAAAAGAGCAGGAGTCCATTACAGATGGGTATAAACATAAACAATGGTTAATAAATAGTGGCGTGGAGACGAGTGAGGACTGAATGCACAGGATGAACAGACTCTGAAGACTCTGAAGATGGCTGAAGGTACTTCAGCTAAACGTGACTTGTAAGTGTAATGAAGTTAATTTAATAATAATAATAATATTAATTTAATAATATACCTCTATAAAGAGATGTAGTAATGTGCGAAAACCCCGAAAAGTGATTGTGTGTGAATTAGTGACTGTACTTAAAGGTGGGGTCTCCGTTGTTTGAAAGCCAATGTTGACATTTGAAATTACCAAAACAAACACGCCCCTAACCCAAATGGGCCCCACCCCTGTATTGATAGCTCCACCCACACATACACCAGACAAGTATAACCTAAGTATAACCCAGACAAGTATTATGGCGGAACCTGTTATAGTTTTATCAATAAATTAACTCAGTGAGTAATACTATGGTAATACAAATGTGTTTTTGTAGTATGTGTGTTGTACCGTGAAAGGTTTATCTCCGTTTCACGCGGAAGACGTTGAGTTCACTCCAGTGCTTGAAAGCTGATCCTATATTAACACGCCCTACTTCTTGCCTTATCGTAAGCCTTTCTTCGCTTCTTTCTTTGCTTTTATCCTCCATGTCAATGTTAAAACCGCTTTCTGCTGATGTCACACATGCACACTGAACACTCTCTCCACCCATATCGACAAGACACGCCCCTTTCTGCTCATTGGCTACACGTTAGCTTTGTTTTTGTTTGGCAGCCCAACGCAGTTTTCTGAAGCATTTCTCAAACAACGGAGACCCCACCTTTAACACCGACCGTATAGTATGCAGATAAAGAAGAGTAACATTTCATCATCCTGCTATCAAAGTCACCCTACAAAGGACAGGCTCCCTGGTTCCTCTCAGAACCCCTGGATCCTCCTCCTCATGCTGGCTCAGGAAATTTCTCCTCACTGATCAGGTTTGTTTATTAATCGTCTAAATCTACATCCCGTTTTCTGTGAAGCTACTTTGTGACTAAGTCTATTTATGAAAAGCAAAATGTAAATATAATTCATGAATGACCTTCCATCAATTCTATAGTCCTTACTGAATATTAAAGTGGCCTGTCATATAATCATCTTTGTGTGGTCACATTATTAAAGTAAACATTTTTGTGAATATTTGGAGGTTTAACTAGCTGTGCGATTCATTTGATTAAATATCTCCAAAACAAATAATGTCAGCTTTTATTTGAAAAAAAAAAAAGACTAAAATGCGTTCTGTGAGAGGAAAGTCCAAGAGTATAAAAAGATCTTAAGGCTACCATAAATAACAAATTATTACTGTGAACGGATTTTGTTTTATCTTTAACAGTCAGTGGGGTTTTCGTTTGCAAATTCGGAGCTCAACCTCCTCAGAGGAGATGGTGTAATTTGTGCCTACTTCTTCATCTTTGCCATCTCCTTCACAGCCTCCAGACTTCCTGGTAGAGGGTCGAGGTCCATGAAGAAGTTCTTGGACTCCCAAATGCTAACGGCTTTTTCCTGCAAACAATAAACAACCGCTAGCTATTAAACAGAGCATCGTATTAACACATCCTATCACAATAAATGTCTAGGGTTTATTACAATAATATCATGATAATCATCAATATCATTATTGTATTTGTTTACATATCACTAGTCTTGCTGGGCAACACTGTAACTGTACAGGAAGTTCTTTCCACAGATATAGTAACTGAAATAAGTACTCTTTGATAACCAACATGAGCATTTCAGAGCACACGACACATCGAACATTGATAGGGATGAGCTACAACAGCAGAAGACGACACCAAACTACGTCCACTCCTCTTAGACAAGAACAAGAGTCTGAGGCGATCATGATCACAGACTCATCCAAACTTGAGAGACAAAAACTGAAAAAGCCCAGACGATTTTTTTCACCTAATCTACAATTGTCCAATTTGGTTGAGTTTATTAACAGTTAGGCTTGTTCTTGGCTGACAGGAGAGGAACCCAGTGAGGTCTTCTGATATTGTATCTCATCCACTACCATGTGTGTTGTTTTGCATGTCGTACATGCGGAGATGTTTTTCTGCTCAACTATACGATTACCTACAAAGCTATTACATTACTTTTGCAAACAGCTGGAGCGATGGGAAAAGCTCTTCTGACTTTATCTCAGACTAAACTAAACTGCCTTTAGATGTGAATGCATGTGTAAGTGCAAAGTGAGATTTGTTTATATAAAGAGATTTGCTCATTCATTTGTGAATTATGTCCTGCAGTTGTGGTGTGTTCAGGACGTACACACTGTGTATAACACACACACACACACACACACAGTGTTTATGAGTTTATGTCCTGCAGTAGTGGTGTGTTCAGGACGTACACACTGTGTATAACACACACACACACACACACACACACACACACACACACACACACACAGTTTATTTCCTGCAGTAGTGGTGTGTTCAGGATGTACACACTGTGTATAACACACACACACATGCACACACACAGTGTTTATGTCATGCAGTAGTGGTGTGTTCAGGACATACACACTATGTATAACACACACGCACACACGCACACTGTTTATTTCCTGCAGTAGTGGTGTGTTCAGGATGTACACACTGTGTATAACAAACACACAGTGAGATTTGTTCATATAGAATTGAAATGCAATTAAAAGCTTGATTTGAAAATCAAGATGTACATATATTAATTTTTGTAAATGAAACAGTTATTAAATGTGGCACTTTTGAATACATTTTCACATTAGAGCTGCATTAGGTCAGTGCTGCACTGTGCATCATTCAGTTTTAGTAAATTTCTACAGTCTCGCACATGTGCTCTTTATGTATTCCTGTGTATTCTAAGTGACGTGACATACGGCTAAGTATGGTGACCCATACTCAGAATTTGTTCTCTGCATTTAACCCATCCAAAGTGCACATACAGGGAGCAGTTGGGGGGGGTTCGGTGCCTTGCTCAAGGGCACCTCAGTCGTGGTATTGCCGGCGCGAGACACAAACCCACAACCTTCGGGTTAGGAGTCAGACTCTCTAAACATTAGGCCACGACTTCCGACTATGTGAATTCTGTTGCGTCTCATGTAGTACTGTATTACTTTACCTTAGGTGGCACCACGGTCCTGGGTGACAGTGTGTACTGTACCAGCTGTATATGGTTGAAATGACTGGAAAGATAACAGTTCCATTTGTAATGAATTAAATTAAACTAAACTAAACCAAGCGGGTACCCAACAGTAGAGAAATGGCATTTTATGGTAGAAAACCAGATCTTTAACCAGATCAGTTCTCCTGTGTGAGTGAAGTGAGCAGGTTTAAAACAGAATATTACAGTACAATAGATTGTGATGGTAAAAAACCTGTTTCTCAAAAGCATACAGCTAATAAAATGTGACTAATGCGACTACACAAAATAAAAGACATGTTTATTTGCTTTCCTGACATTTCTAGGTATCACTAGTAATCACTTGAACATATTTCAGGGGGTTCAAAACTCTTCCCCATGCCACAGATATATACAGATATTTACTTTGTTCTGTTCTATTCAGCTCTAAACACCACATCCTGCTTGACTGCTAACTTCTTACAGGAGGGGTGTGTTTGTTTCAGGGTAAAGTTTTACCTCAGTATCACACACACATACAGTGTTTATGTCATGCAGTAGTGGTGTGTTCAGGACATACACACTGTGTATCACACACACACACACACGCCCACACACACACACACACGTTTCATGTCATGCAGTAGTGGTGTGTTCAGGACATACACAATTGTATATCACACACACACACACACACTTTTCATGTCATGCAGTAGTGGTGTGTTCAGGACATACACACTGTGTATCACACACACACACACACACACACACACACACACACACACACACACACACACACTTTTCATGTCATGCAGTAGTGGTGTGTTCAGGACATACACACTGTGCATAACACACACACACACACACTTTTCATGTCATGCAGTAGTGGTGTGTTTAGGACGTACACACGGTGTATAACACACACAGACAGTGTTTATGTCATGCAGTAGTGGTGTGTTCAGGACATACACACTGTGTATAACACACACACACACACACACACACACACACACACACTGAGGTAAAACTTTACCCTGAAACAAACACACAGTTTATGTCCTGCAGTAGTGGTGTGTTCAGGACATACACACTGTGTATAACACACACACATACACACTGATACTGAGGTAAAACTTTACCCTGAAACAAACACACAGTTTATGTCCTGCAGTAGTGGTGTTCAGGACGTACACACTGTGTATAACACACACACAGTTTATGTCCTGCAGTAGTGGTGTTCAGGACGTACACACTGTGTATAACACACACACAGTTTATGTCCTGCAGTAGTGGTGTTCAGGACGTACACACTGTGTATAACACACACACACACACACAGTTTATGTCCTGCAGTAGTGGTGTTCAGGACATACACACTGTGTATAACACACACACACACACACAGTTTATGTCCTGCAGTAGTGGTGTTCAGGACGTACACACTGTGTATAACACACACACAGTTTATGTCCTGCAGTAGTGGTGTTCAGGACGTACACACTGTGTATAACACACACACACAGTTTATGTCCTGCAGTAGTGGTGTTCAGGACATACACACTGTGTATAACACACACACTTACACAAAGGTCTTCTCTCAGCTCTCCGTACTGACTCGACACCCAGAATCCTCTGCGCTCCTCCAGGCTGATGTACGGCTCATTTGGGTATCTTTGTCTGTATTTCTTTAAAAATCCCCCCTCGAAATCCGCGAGAACACCGTCCATGTCGATCAGGACCCGCAGTGTGTTGTCGGGGGACATTTTCCCACAGGTCCTGTGCGGTGAGAGCGCAGCGCCCCTGAGCCGCAGCAGCAGCGTTCTGTGCAGCTGTAACACCATCATCGTGTCCGGGCTTTAAACTAACTCTCTAACCGTCCTGTCCTGTCCTGTCCTGCCCTCTCAGACCCGCTCCTTTGTTGTCCTCTAACACCGAGTCGCTTCCATCGAGTTGTTTTTGCGTTAAAAGGCCCGGTGAGGGACCCTGAGCCTGTAGTCTAGAGCTTTCCGCTGCTGTTGTCCTGTAAACGGCTTAAACTCCTGCTCTGATTTGTGCAACCGCACATTTCTGTTGTTCACCGAGTTTTAGCGAACCTCTGAATGCTGATCTCTGCACTCATTCCCCCGGTCTCTGTGCACAGCAGTGCAGCTCATTACACGGTCCATCAAAATGTCAGCCGTGTAGCTCTCAGAGCCGTTTAAGTCCTAGTATCCGTTCAGTTCAACTTTAGCTCACTATTCTGTTCAATAAACCGCAGTTTAACACCCCGAGTAATTCAGTAACAGCGAGATGTAGCGCATTTTCGTAGAAAACTCTTTATAAGTTCCGCGTTAGCCATCGTTGCTAACTAGCGCTATTGCGCCACACGTCAACACGTCCGCCATATTGGAAGGGGCATAATTTCAATAAAAAGATGCAGGCCTACGCTGGGGCAATCGTCTGTATCTCGCTTTAATCATTCGTTCATTCACCCACCTTCGGTAAACGCTTTGTTCTGGTTCAGGGTGGAACCAAACAATGACATCAAAACAATGAACGACGTCATGAAGGTTTTAGAAACATGTTGAGCTTGTGCTTAGTCTGATTCTAGACTGTTCACTACAGTAAAAACACTGTGGCTCAGCTTTATATGCATCTGATATTAGTGACTTCTCACACGTGCAATGATTGTTGCCCTTTGGGATTTCTTACTAAAAAGTGAACATGAATATTTTCCCCCCAACATATATTTGCACTGTGTTTATTGACCTGTTGTGCTAACTGGCTCATTAATCAATTATGAGAATCAAATAAATAAGTATACTTACTTACTCATACATACATACATACATAGTGTGTATGTATGTATGTATGTATGTATATGTGTGTATATATGTATGTGTGTATGTGTATTACACACACATATACATACATACATATTCATTCATTTTCTACCACTTATCCAAACAACCTCGGGTCACGAAGAGCCTGTGCCTATCTCAGGTGCCATCGGGATACACCCTGGACGGAGTGCCAACCCATCGCAGGGCACAAACACTCTCATTCAATCACACACTACGGACAATTTTCCAAAGATGTCAATCAACCTACCATGCATGTCTTTGGACCGGGGGAGGAAACCGGAGTCCCCGGAGGAAACTCCCGAGGCACAGGGAGAACATGCAAACTCCACACAGAAGGCGGAGGTGGGAATCGAACCCCCAACCCTGGAGGTGTTAGGCGAACGTGCTAACCACTAAGCCTATGTGCCCCCGTACATACATACATAACTATTAAAAAAATGTTGGTTTAAATATCCTGAACAGGTCACATTTCTGCAGTGTTACAATTAAAGTTGCCACCACACAAGGCTCCCGGTTTGATCCTGAGCTCAGTTGGCTCTCTGTGTAGAGTTTTATATGGTCTTCCCAGTCTGTCTGGTATTCCTCTGGGTCCTGTTTTTTTTAATCATCCAAAAAACATACTGAGAGGTGGACTGATTACTCTGAATGTGTGTGTCAGACTGATGACTCTGAATTGCCCTTATGTGTGTGTGTATGTGTGACAAACTGATGAATTGCCCTTGTGTGTGTATTGTGTGTATGTGACAAACTGATGACTCTGAATTGCCCTTATGTGTTTGTATATGTATGTTTGTGTGCATATATGTATGTATGTGTGTGTGTGTGTGTGTGTGTGTGTGTGTGTGTGTGTGTGTGTGTGAGAGAGAAACTGATGACTCTGAATTGCCCTTATGTGTGTGTATGTGTGTGTATGTGTATGACAAACTGATGACTCTGAATTGCCCTTATGTGTGTATGTATATGTGTAAGTTTGTTTGTGTGTCTCTGTTTGTGTGTCTGTATGTGTCTGTCTGTGTGTCTGTGTGTGTGTCTGTGTCTCAGACTGATGCCCCGTCTAGGATCTACACAGGAATAAAGACAGCTGTCCTAAATGTTAAAAGTAAGAACATATAACTTATTCTGAACGTGTTAACTCATAACAGACAAAGACAAGTCTCGCGCGTGATGCTGCTGCTGCTGTATCGCGAGACTTTGGTTCCTGTTGGTGGCGGCCGAGGCCCAGACCTGCTGTGGCCCATCCTGTTTAGCACTTCTCTCTGACACTTGAATGAAAACTGGTGAAAGCGGTCTCTTCGAAAACTTGCGGAATCATGGCTTCAGCACTGGAGCAGTTCGTAAACAACGTGCGGCAACTATCTGCTCAAGGTATGAACACAGCTCATAAACATACCGAAACAAATAAGGTTAGCAAAGTACTTAGTTAGTCAGCGTTATTCTTTGCACACCTGTATTCCGACAAACACGCCTCTTGTGCGTCAATTTTCCGGGGCTCGTGCGCACACACTATGCCGTGATTGGACCACGGCCATCCCTTTACGACTTATTGTCCAATACGAATAGCGAAGGCGGGACCTTCTGGTGCGTTAAATACGGGTGTAGAAAACACACAGCTAGCCTGTTTAGGTAACACGCTAGATGGGATAAGCTGAAGGTATTTTAGTTGACAGAACTTTAGCTAAGCATGTTTGTGAGTTTGTTCACTGTAAATAAAATGCAACCATTACTATGTAAAAATTACAGTCAAGTTCAGAGAAGGTCACCGATTATCACTAGTTTAATAAATAGCGCTAAATGACACAGCGAGCTAGTATCATTAGCCACAGCGTAGCGAACGTAGCTATATCATCATGTTCCTGACTGATACACAACACATGGTGTGAGTTTGGTGTGAAATCTGCGCTGTTTTCTATATAACCGAGTGAAGCTGTGCAGGCCGAAGCTGCCCTCACTGACTCTGGGGCTGAAAAACACCTTCAGTTCACTTCAGTTTACTGACAAACTGCGTTCACCCTCAGAATAAAACGGTACAAAACACCACGCTGATAAATAGCAGTGTTGTGGTTATCAGTGTGGCTCAGAGCCGCTGATCACAACATCAACATGTTTATTAACCCTCGTGTAGAATAAACATGGGTCAAGAGATGGAGCTCATCTGTAGTGAACGACCTTCTCTCTCTTTAGCATAGGGTTTTATCACCAACAACACTCATACATGAGCAACAGCACTCACACTTGTAAATAAACACCACTCACATTTGAGCAACAACAGTGTATAGTTGTCATTTCACTGACACTTAGTGTCTGGAACATATTTCCTTTACACACTGTGTTTACTAAAAGTTAGTTCATAGGAGATTATGTCACTAAAACAAATTCCTCGTGAAAACATGCCTTGCAATAAAGCTGATTCTGATTCTGATCTTACTTGGTAAACAATAGAGAAAAGAATCGATTCTTTCCTTTAGTCAGAACCCGACATGTGCCGTATAATTCCATGGAGTTCCATTTGAGACTTAAGATGTTTGTGGATTTTCTTTATCACAGGTTAAACGTTCTTTTTTCCCCCCGTCATTTTTATTTATTTATATCAGTAACTCTCTCATCACTGCCTCACACTGAAACACTTTATTCATGATTAGTTATCACTTTACAACTGTATATTTAAATAGAGATGTAAAGTTTTCCTGCTTGTCTGTATGTTCTCTGTTTCAGGCCAGATGACTCAGCTATGTGAGCTGATCAATAAAAGTGGAGAGCTGCTTGCAAAAAACCTCTCCCACCTGGACACTGTGTTAGGAGCTCTGGACATTCAGGAGCACTCGCTCGGCGTGCTAGCTGTGCTGTGAGTCTGCACCGTCACCCTCAGATATACATTTCAGATTCCTTGTTAGACAGAAAAGTAGGGTATTGCTTTTGAGACAAGAGAACTACATGCACTTCTTACATCACACTTGTATCTGATGACCTCTTCAGAGAGAAACAGTAAATGGGTATTTTTGTTAATTAAACACTAATTTACGATCAGAAGCGAATGCAACATTTATCAGTGTGTTTTGACACGCTACACTGAAATGCAATCACAGCCCTAAGCCACAGTCGGAGGTATGACGTCAGCAGTGCTAAACTACAGGAGGTGTTGTGGTTCATACTAAAGTACACACATCAGTCAAAAAGGTTTTAATGTGACTAAAAATCAAATTTAAAAAATCTCACACCAAGGACTGGTGCAGCTATGTTAAATTTCAGCAAGGAGGGAGTTTAACATTCATCAGTGAAGTCTATTTTAAAGAGAAGTTTCAGCAATAGTCCTGAAAAGATGGATTAAAGGTGGGGTCTCCATTGTTTGAAAGCCAATGTTAACATTTGAAATCACCAAAACAAACACGCCCCTAACCCAAATGAGTCCCACCCCTGTATTGATAGCTCCACCCACACATACATACGTAACCCAGGCAACTACTGGAAAGAAATGTGTCTTTATCATAGCTGAAGGGAAGAACAATACGATTGCAGATAAACAAACAAGCATAATCATGTAAAGGACAAAGGCATATATTAGTTCTGTGTAACAAAGAAAAACCAACGTTACTCACCTATCGAGAAGGAAAAAAAGCGCCTCGGCGTCTTAAGTAAAGTCGGCTACATATTCACAGGTCGGAGTTTCCCAAGTCACTAACTCCTGAGCTAAACGCTGTTACTACACAAAACGCGGTTGTAGCTGCCTCTCTACATTACTATGATAGAAAAGAGGTGTTATTTGTGTAGTAACAGCGTTTAGCTCAGGAGTTATTGACTCGGGGAAACTCCAACCTGTGAATATGTGGCCAACTTCCTGCTCCTTCAGTTCTCTCCAGCGCTGGAAAGCTGATCCTATATTAACACGTCCTACTTCTTGCCTTATCGTAAGTCTTTCTTCTCTTTCTTTCTTTGTTTTTATCCTCCATGTCAATGTTAAAACCACTTTCTGCTAATGTCACACATGCGCACTGAACACTCTCTCTGCCCATATTAAGACACACCCCTTTCTGCTCATTGGCTACACGTTAGTTTTGTTTTGTTTGGCGGCACAAACACAGTTTTCTGAAGCATTTCTCAAACAACACAGACCCCACCTTTGTAGCACCGCTGCAACACACTGACAAAAGACTTTTGCAATGCAACAGGGATTTACATTCACTTCAGAGACTTAATCGATGTTTAGATTATTGTTTTTCTTTGAGAGAGAATGCAATGTAAAAAAAAGAAATAAAAGTAAGCTGAAGGCTTTGCTTTTTGTTGTGGAAAAAAGAAAATCACATTCCTAGGAGGAAATCCTCTCTATACGGACACAGGCTTTTTAAAAGAAATAATTCTGACCAAATGTGCTTCTGGCATTCTGTGATGATTTTAACTTCAACATGGCATCTGCTACTTCTGACTTAGTAGCAGCCTTTTGCTTGTTCTTCTAGCTTACTGTGTCATACATGCCAGAAACTAAACAGCTACGTATATAAGAGCTTCAGTGTGTTCAAACCCTGATGTTGTGGGGGGAACCACATAGGTGTGATGGTCAGGCGTCCACAAGCCTTTGGCCATATAGTGTGTGTTTGTGTGTGTGTGTGGTTGATAGGTCTTTAGAGTATATTAATTGTTGTTTTGGTGTTGGTTATTTTCTCTGTGCTGTGGCTTTCTGGTTGATTCATGTTATCTTTTTCATTTTAGATTCGTGAAGTTCTCCATGCCCAACATCCCTGACTTTGAGACCCTGTTCTCTCAAGTCCAGCTCTTCATCAGTACTTGCAACGGAGAACACATTCGATATGCAACGGACACTTGTGAGTTCACGGTCTCCTGCAAGTCTGCATGCTTTCTGTCAGATAATCGGCGAGCGTGCCATCCCCTCCCCCCAGTAACGAAGCCACTTTGTCTTGTTTTTTTTTGTTTGATACCTTCACATTGCTGTCCAGAAATATACTCAGCTGCAATTCATGTTCATGTCACAGAGTATTCTCGTGCTAAAAAGTGCTCCACACAAAGAACTTTACAAGTCATTCATTCCTTTTTTCCTTTTGTTTATTTCTCAGTTGCTGGTCTTTGCCATCAGTTGACTAATGCCCTAGTGGAACGGAAACAGGTAAAGGTTTTTAACACCCGCACATCGCTAACAAACATAATTATAAACTGATAAAAACATGTTTGTATTTTATTAAATAAAAAAATTGTTGGAAAATTGCTTTGGCTTAAAACCAGTAAAACGCGTCTCGAGTTGAAATCCCCGAGGCTGGATGTATTTTCTGTAATACACGGATGTATTTTCTGTAATACACGGATGTATTTTCTTTGCTTTCACAGCCGTTACGTGGGATAAGCATACTCAAACAAGCAATAGATAAAATGCAGATGAACACAAACCAGCTTACCTCAGTGCATGCAGATCTGTGTCAGGTGGGTACAAAGCCAGATGAAGTGTAATAAGTCTGACCGATTCAGACAGGAATTGACCGTGCTGATTGTTGTTCCCGACTTAGCTTTGCCTGCTAGCAAAATGCTTCAAGCCTGCAGTTCCTTTCCTGGAGTTGGACATGATGGACATCTGCAAAGAGAACGGGGCGTACGACGCGAAGCACTTCTTGTGTTATTACTATTACGGCGGCATGATCTACACAGGCTTGAAGAACTTTGAGCGAGCACTGTATTTCTTTGAGCAGGTACCGTGCGAGAGTTTTCTCTTTTTTTTTCAAAGAATGTAACTCGGTGTATATTCTGGACATCCGTCTCTACACTATACGTGTCTGGAAAAGACGGACAACTCTATAGTCCCATACTGTGTTTTTTCTCGATGCTCAGTCAAAACACCAGTTGATTTCAAATGTCGTTCTCTGGCTTTAGGTAATTAGTGTCATTACGATGAGATTTCGTATCAGCTTATACAGTACGTTAATGTGTTCGACTGTAAAGACTGGCCTCTTCTTTTTTTTCCTTTAGGCTATAACCACTCCAGCTATGGCAGTCAGTCACATCATGCTGGAAGCTTATAAGAAGTATATTCTCGTCTCTCTCATCCTCCATGGCAAAGTGCAGCAGCTTCCCAAATACACATCACAGATTGTGGGCAGGTTCATAAAGGTGAGGCTATAAACCGAAGAATGGACGTATCGTGTTGTTAGCGATGCTTTGATTAGCCCGATTCGGATGGGCTTAAGACGTCATTGACAGTTTCCATGTCATTTCTTTTTTTGACTGGATACATTTTTTCCTCCTCCTCTGCTATTAATGAATTGCTTACCGGATTATCATTCAAAATATAGTTAAAGTGACATACGGCTAAGTATGTTGACCTATACTCAGAATTTGTTCTCTGCATTTAACCCATCCAAAGTGCACACACACAGCAGTGAACACACACACACACCGTAAACACACACCCGGAGCAGTGGGCAGCCATTTATGCTGCGGCACCCAGGGAGCAGTTGGGGGGTTCTGTGTCTTTCTCAAGGGCACCTCAGTCGTGACCGGCCCGAGACTCGAACCCACAACCTCAGGGTTAGAAGTCAGACTCTCAGACCCTTCATGGTTAGCGTCAAATATAGCACCATGGTTGAAAAATAACTTTTATATTTGGGGATCTTTGAGTTATGATCCATCCAGCTGAACAAATCTTTACCTGAAACTTTCACTTTCATACATCGGGCCTATTTTCACTCTTAGCAATTGTGTGTGTGAATGTTTGTGTGAACCAAACTAAACTTTTCTGCCTGATTTACATCTCATTTTTTTGGGATGTAAATTGTTTGATTTTTCTTTCACACTTTTAAAAGTTTAAAGCGTTTTCCCGACACAAACAGTTTGCTAGTTTTTATAATTAAAAAATACTGAATATGATTAGAAACGACGATTTAGCTGCTTTCCTGTGTGATCATTGCTCTGTTTCAGTTTTATTAACCAAACCTACCTTTTTCTTCACTTTCCCCCTAGAAAAACATTTAACCGTCCCTAATTTGTACTGTTTTTTGTTTTTGTAGCCCCTCAGTAATGTTTACCACGAGTTGGCGCAAGTGTACTCCACCAATAACCCTGCTGAGCTGCGCAGCCTCGTTAACAAGCACAGTGAAACCTTCACACGTGACAATAACATGGGCCTGGTCAAGCAGTGCCTCTCCTCACTGTACAAGAAGAACATCCAAAGGCTAACCAAGGTCACTTCTATCACTATCACACTGTCATTGCGGAAAAAATGAATGAAAATGTTTTACCTACTCACTTTTTTTGCCAACAGAAAAATACTGTGTACTTTAGCAATGTTTCAAATAGACATAATGATCAGTATTGGTTCCAATTGGTTTGATTTGGGCACAATGTCTTTCCCTGTGGTGCAGACGTTCCTGACGTTGTCTTTACAAGATATGGCAAGCCGAGTTCAGCTCTCAGGGCCTCAGGAGGCAGAGAAATACGTCCTGCACATGGTTAGTCAGCAACACCACCTCCATCATCATATATACATCCCGTGTTCACTTAACAAGCGCTGCTGCTGGAATTGACAACACCTGACAATCTTTCTTTATTTAACCAGGTGAGTCAGTTGAGAATAGGGTTGCAAAGGGGTGGAACGTTTGCGGTAAATTTCTGGTAAATTTTCAGAAACTCCACGGGAACTTAATCTGTGGAATTTTGGAAATATTAAAAAATTGGAAACTTTACGGGAATTTATTGAAATTTATGGGAATTATTTGGAAATATAGGGAAATTTATATAAACAATATCATATACCAACATAAACAAACATTTTGTTTGGTCATAAGCAGACACGCATGCAATTTAATACAAATTTTAAAAATGACGTCTTGACTGATTTAATTGTAATTAGAACTTTAATTGATTATTTCATTGAGTAACACAAACGCATAATAAACATTATTATGCTTATAATAATTATAATAAACTTTATAATTGTAATAAACATTATTTTATAGAGGATTTTTTTATTTCGGGGGGTGTGAGAGTGTGGGAAAGGGTCATCAAATGATCTGTGTATGTGTAACACTCCTAATTTACTGCTTATTAAGAGTTAGTAAGGTAGTTATTAAGTTTAGGTATTGGGTACAATTAAGAATGCAGAATAAGGTAATGCAGAATAAGGCATTAATATGTGCTTAATAAGTAGTAATAAATAGCCAATATTCTATTAATATTCATGCTAATAAGCAACTAGTTAAATGACCCTGAAATAAAGTGTTACTGTGCATGTTATGGAAGAATGCAAGTACCTGCAGTGGGTTTGGCCTCAATGGCCTTCCAGTAAGCAGTGTGCTGTGTGCAAGTGACCGAGGAACGCAGGGTACAAATTCAACTTAAATTGCATTAAATCTTGTTGTTTTAAACAAAATTATGCTGTTAAGATTTTCTTTACCTACATTTAAGTTCCTTGCATTTTTTTAAATTCCCAGTTTATTTCCATATATTCCCGTTAATTCCCACGGAAAGTTTCCAGCCTTGAAAATTCCCGGAATTTTGCAACCCTAGTTTTACTATTTACAATGACGACCTGACCAAGAGGCAACATAAAAACTAATACAACACACAAACATGGCTATAAACAATGACGCGTAAAAACAAACAAAAAACTAAAAACAAGTACAGTGATCGTGAGTTAGTGACTGAATCGAATATTTAAAGGAAGAAAGCAATATAAATGAACTAAGCTGAAGAGTCAGCGGCAGATGATTCCAATCTTATGCAGCAGAAAACTGAAAAGAGCATCGACAAAGGACGTACGGACTTTAGGAATGCAGAAATGAAAGAATCGACTAGAGCTCAGATTACGACTTGTATTATTAACATTAAGAAGGGACTGTAAATACGAGGGCGTTTTACCAATAAGAGTTTTGTAAATGAACAGAAACCGACGTGTTTGTCTGTGAGAATGAAGAGAAGACCAATTCAATAAAGAATACAAGACCTGAATGAAAACGTATCCATTTTTACCCTCGTGTAGGGCTTTGCCTTTTTTAAAACCTTTCTTAGTAAAAAGTAGTTAACAGAATTGAACTGCAAAACATCAATCCTTTAATTAAAAAAGACAAATATTACGAATCAAAATCTTGTGCCTTTAATTCAGCGGGAAATATTCAACACGTTGCTCCTGATCACTTGATACTAAAATGAGATACTAAAATGAGATACTAAACACTCACTTTTATGTGTATACCTTTAAATGGGTGCTTAAAGATTTTGGATGTGGACATTGAGTTTATGAAGAAATGTGTGTCCCTGGAGTGTTCTGGAGTAATGACATAGCAAAGTATTTCACCAGATCAGCCTGAGCACCGTACTGCACTATACTGTAGTAAAGATGAGCGTTGTGTGAACCAGTCTAACTTTTCTGATCATCGAGCAATTTCTTGGGAGACTCTCTTGCCCCTTTCCCATCGAGGCAGTTTGAGTGATGGTTCGGAGCCTAATTTAGAACCAGTTCTTTCTTTTTCGACCACCAAAGCACCAGCTCTGAACCAGGAAAAGTGGTTCTTAAGTAGCACCAAAACGTTGCTGGTTTAGATTTAAGAACCACTTGTGTCAGGGGCTGTGGGCGGGGCTACTGTTAGCGCATTTGATAATGTACCTTAAGTATACTAAAGTTTAATACATTTTTACTTTACCACAATATGATCAATTATCAGCACACATGATAGTAGGTAGCTACATGCTAAGGCTAACATTTTTTCTGTGTTAATGGTACCTGTTCAGGGAAATGTTGAAGTTGTCAGTGAAGACATTTTCTAGTTGTTGAATGGCAGCATCCAGAACTCTGTCTGTATGGTCCACTGAAGTCAGAAGTCACTTCTATTGTCTAGAGTAGGATTGAAGAGCCTGCCCTCTTGCCACAATTCTGCTTCCTGGCACACCGATTCCAACATCCCCTCAGCCATGAGACTCAGGCAACACAGAGGACCACAGCGAGAGTCCCTACCCATATCGGGTATTTCAGAACAGCCCTCAAATGTAATAAATGCCCCTGCCAATCCTTAATATAAATGTGTGTCAATTAAAAATGTAGCAGCACACTGTTTGCTCTGGATAAGGGCGTCTGCCAAATGATGTAAATGTAAGTGCTGTGCAAGCAAGCATTCTCCCCAGATGATGTTGAACACCCTTCCATTTGGTTTGTGTACAGATGAAGCCATTTGGTGTAACTCAAACTAAGTGAGGGAAAAGGCTGTTTTTTTCCCCTTTTAATATTGGATTTAGGGGAATCGGCCAGTATTGTAGTGTTGGATGAAGGGAGGTCACACCAACTGATTGAGCAGTTTATCTGCACTGATTATCAATGTGCTGCATTGGGTATGCGTCACGATTTGACACCAAATTGACTTTTCTGAAGTCCACCCAATGATGATCTGACTTGTCAGCACCAAGTCCATGGGATTTCTTCAGTCATTGTGGGACTCCTTCGATGTCGAGCATAGCCTTGAGTTCTTCCCAAACCACTTTTTTTTCTGAAGAAGGAAATGGTAGGGGTTTCATGAAAGGGTGAAATAAAAGAAGTGTTTTGATCTGTCAGGTTCTCTTACAAAAGATAACTAGGAAATGTACCTCTGCATCTCTACATGCTCAGATGTTAAGAAGATGCACAACATATTAATATCCATCGTATTCCTCAACACAGTCTATTAACATACTAAAGGATGTGTCTTAGCTTGTGATGACATTCGGTTGGTCATTTCTGATTAAGCCCTAGTGTTGTACAACTTCAAAATACAGCAATCGTTTTAAAATATGAAAGTTATTTTAGGCAAGAATACACTCGATAATCGGTAAGGCGAAGGTGACTCAATGTTCCTGCAGTGTTTAAAATTATTTTCCCGTTGTCAAAGTGGCTTATGTTGTGGTGTTTTAAACCGTTGCTCTGCTTCTCACAGATCGAAGATGGAGAGATTTATGCCAGCATCAACCAGAAAGATGGCATGGTCTGTTTCCACGACAACCCTGAAAAGTACAACAACCCTGCAATGCTCCACAAAATTGACCAAGAGGTTTGTAATAATACTGCAAGGCTGCGTAGTCTACTGCTAGACTGGAGAGAAAAAAGGGCAGTGTCTCACACACAGAGGCTAATCATCACTTCATACTGCTGATTGGTCTTAGAAATGATGCTTCAATATGAGCATGAGGCTTTAATGCTTTATATATATATATATATGTTTGTGTTTGTGTGTGTGTGTGTGTGTGTGTGTATGTATGTGTGTGTGTGTGTATATATATATATATATATATATATATATATATATATATGAGTGAAGTAACTGGAATAAATCTTTAAAAAATATCTTTCTGCGTAATCTTTAAAAAACTGTAACTGATTAATAAAATATTTTCAGAGTTATTTAACTTTAACATATTTAACACGAATCAAATCTCTGTAATATTAGATTTCTGACATATAAATTAGTATCATGAAGGACACTAGACTTTGAGTGGTAGAGACATCCCCATTGTTTGGTTCGTTTTTTTTATTCCTCTTTCTTGAATCTGTCAGGGTTTCTAATTGCCCATTGAGCCACACACCTTACTCAGTCTGCTTTTGGGTCATTTAGTTCGTACTTTCATACTCTTTATTTGCTCATCTCCTCCAGATGCTGAAGTGTATAGAATTAGACGAGAAACTAAAGGCCATGGATCAGGAGATTACCGTCAATCCACAATTTGTACAAAAGGTACGTAGATTCCTGTACGATGTTTTTCAACCCCTAATGGAAAACTAGTTGTTTTTACTAGGATCTTTATTTTCAAATTCTGCTTGGATTAAAAGCCCTTTTGTTTTCAGAGTATGGGAACGCAAGAAGACGACGTTGGCAGCAAGACATCGTCCTACTCCTGAGGCCACTGCAGCAAGCATTCCCCGTCTCATGCAATGCTGAAGAACCATCATCAGGAAGAATATCAGCCTTATGAATATGGACTATATCAAAGGAATCCTAAAATGTCTACAATTCAAATTAGTTTTTTTTCTTTCATTCACTGCGCTCACATACACACCAACCCTGTTTTGTCAGTGTTTTATTTATCAATGTTGAAGTGCAAAACCACAGCTGCATTTATGACCGAACCAATAAAATGACTGGACTTGTTTGTTCGAGAACCATGTCTATACACGTGTTGTCATTTTAATTTATTTGCTGTATCGATTATTTTGTCAGTGTAATAACTCTTTCCTATTGTGGTAGCCTAGTGATTATGTGGTAGCCTGCTGTTTAAGGTGCTGGGGTACCAATCGATAGGTTGTGAGTTTGATTGCAAGCTGCCACTGCTGGGCCCCTGAGCAAGGCCCTTAACCCTGAATTGCTCAGTTGTATAAAAATGAGATAAAATGTAAGTCGCTCTGCATAAGGGCATCTGCTAAATGCTGTAAATGTATTGTTTTTTTTGCATCAGCTGTATCGTAAGTCTGGGTGTAGAAAAGTCGCACGTGTCTTCTGTTTTTTAGGCCTGACGGGTAGTAAAGCGTTCGCTCTATTGTGTGTGAATTTCTCTTGTATGTTAACAAACAGTATATTACTAACAATCAATACATAGCAGGTTAATCAGCTCTCGTGATTCTGGCCACACTCGCTATGGCTGGACGTGTTCCGACTCTTGTTCTCGGGGCTTTCGCATGAATACGAGGAGTGTTTTTATTTTTCAACCAGGACGTTCTAATACTAGACCGACAGAACAAGAGCCATCACAGAACATCGCTACATCTGTTCACTCAAGTTTGTGCTTCTAAACATTTCCCACAACAAAGCAACCAATGCAACAGACACTTACAGTATCTGTATATATATATTTTTATTATTATCATTAGTTTTAGGAAGGTATTAGCTTTTAAATTGGCATGGAAAAGGAAAGTTCAAGCTATAAAATTGAACACTTTTATGTCCTGTTGCTTTGAGTAACTGATGAAATACATCTCTATAATTGTGTAAGTTCTTGTTGGTACAGGGAGCAGTGCCGGAAATGACGTAGTTAATATGGCGGAACCAACAACAAGAAGTAGAATTGTGTAGAAACATTAATGTTTAGGCGTTATTTGTGTAGACATATAAAGTTTAATCCGTCTGCAGTTGATCGTGGTATATTTGTGAAACTTTAACTTATTATCTGGTGTCGTTAGAGAGGAACAAACAGACACAGTGAGCTTTCCTGCTGCACGACACACTCAGTATCTCACTAGAGCTTCCGGTAGGGGAAAAAATAATCTCCGTCTCGATTGGCCAATCAGATCACACGTTCTTTGAGTAGAGGCGGGGCTTGGCGCATGAATGGCACAACCCATAAGCAATCGAAGACGTACAGGATGAGCCATCGGCCAATCAGAGCGCGGTGCCGTGAGGTTTGTGTCGCCCACGGTGTTCACTTGAATTCCATTGCCGTCCATTAAAACATCCGAGTTGGAAAATCCAACATTAAAGTAGCCCCGGGATTAAACATCACGCTGCGGCGTGGGCGCTCGGATGCAAGAGCTTTTTCAGGAATAAGGATTAAATGTCGCGTAAAGCTGCCGTATGTGTAAGACACGCGTGTTCAGTGGTGCTGTGACCGTCTGTGTGTCCTGCAGACACCCAACAAGCAGTGGATAAAAAGCCGCCTGTGTCCTGTGTTCGTCTCTGCGGTGTCCTGTGGCTGAATATCCGCCGGGGTGCGGATGTGATTACACGGCCATGGGTCCGGCCGGCTGCTCCCACGTGAACGGCTTTAAAGTGGACAACTGGAAGCAGAACCTGCGTGTTATTTACCAGTGCTTTGTGTGGAGCGGCTCGGCTGAAACCAGGAAACGCAAGGTAGCTACTGTGTAGGGGGGGGAGAGGGACAGGGACACACACACACACACACACACACACACACACACACACACACACACACACACACACACACACACAACCGGACCGTGCAAACTTATCTCTGTCTGGCTTTATAACTACACTCACTTCACCCTGTTCCGCTTAAAGGTGTGTGTGTGTGTGTGTGTGTGTGTGTGTGTGTGTGTGTGTGTAAATATATATTTGTGTGTGTGTGTGTAAATATATATTTGTGTGTGTGTGTGTGTGTGTAAATATATATATTTGTGTGTATGTATATGTATGTATGTGTGTGTGTGTATATATATACATGTGTGTGTGTGTGTGTATGTATGTGTATGTGTGTATATATATATATGTGTGTGTGTGTGTGTGTGTGTGTGTGGCAGCAGAGTCTGATCACAGCTAGCCTGCTGCATTGTGAGCTGTGGTCTGTGTGAGAGAGAGAGTAAGTAAAGAGAGAGGACAGAGTAAAGAGACTTGATCTCTGCTTGGTTCTATTCTGTACATTTCTGCAGTCCCACACTATTATTTTAGTCAAACTTTCACGTTTCAGCCTGAAATCTGCGGCAGTCTAACGGCTGAAGCCCAGTCACACCCGTCCCCTCATACCTCCATCATGTTCCTGGTCAGTAGGTTGGTGACGGTTGCTTCGTCTTTAAACACACTGCACATGTAAACGACAGAAATGAGACCGTCCCAAGAACAAGGATCCATCGTGATTATAGGTTACACACATCATTCGTCACAGATGATCTTGTGGTATCTGCTTCAAACCAGCGCTGGTCTCTTGTATAGTTTCCATTAGTTTCCATTTATGTCCTGCATCTGTTGATCAGATCTGATTAAAGCTGGTGTAAATGCACACAGCTCAACAAGTCTGTCTCACAATGTGGCCAGGGACAGGTTTAATTATCGTCCTTTTCAGTTGGATTTAACATGCGTAGTTTATCTGATGGATAGTTTGAAGTACATCTATATTTGTACTAGTGTATGTAAGTAAAGATAAAGACTGCCTCCACAGTTCGTCTCACGCTGCAGATAGAGATGTAGCGGTTCTCTGAGCTAGAAACGGACACCGCGAATCAGTGTTGTGTCAATTTACACAACACGATTTCTCTTAAAGCATGTCACCAGCGTAACGTAATGTAGCATCAGAGTATCACGGAGAGTTTGTCTGATTACTGTGCGGATGTACACCCTAAATTCTGACTAGGAATCAGACAGGAAGTTTCCTTTAGGGAGAAGAAACTATCCCACAGGATTACAGTGTCATCAAAGGAAAATAGCGATAGACGTTCCTGTCGTAATTACGGCAGAGCATTTCTATTGCTTCTAATGCTAAGCAGAACGTAGGCCGCAAGGTAAACTACATCTGGCGCAACGTTTGGCCATAATGCAGCTGGTTTCCTGAGAAGTGCCCTACTCTTCAGGTCCCAACTCCGAAGCTAGACTCGTCCTAATTCCCTAAGCTTTTCGCACTTTGTGTATCTATTGTTGGGATACTGGGCCGTCCAATTATTACTCTAACCATAAGGTTCTTTTGTGGGAAAATTCTTGAAACGTCTGTCTTCTTTAGTTTATTAGTTTAGGTACAGATCTACTACTAGGTTGGGCTGATGTTCCAATGAGATGAGATCTGACCACGATCCAGCTGACGACTGCGTTTATGGTGCCATTAATATTTAACGTCAGTTATCACTGGTGCAGTGAGTAACGATGAATGTGTTCTGCATTTAAATTCCATGTTTGACTCCTTTGTGTAGTATTTAAGCAAAGCTTAAACGTCCAAGAAAGCAGGTTTTATATTCTTGTTGTCAAAATAAACAACAAAGATGGAAAAGATCATGTGGCGATTATAAAGCTCACGGGATAGAAATCTGGTGTTCAAGCCCAGAGTGATGTTTATGCTATTGTCTTTGTGGAGAGAAAAACACAAGTGTTGCATTATATCAACATCAGGACGTGTGTTTGTGTTGGCTACGTTTACCATCACGGTTAACCGTCTTTGAGTTGCAGTTCCAGCAGTGTATAGTAGCGTGGGGCAGCTAAGATAGTCATCCAGTCTACACTTTTTCCTACAGTGATGTCTTCTACAGCGTCAGTGTTTATCAGTGTGCTCTGGTGCCTTCAGCTGTACCGTACATACCATACAGTATTCTCCCACCGTCACCTTCCTGAAACAATAAAGCTATAAAGCCCAGAAACCATTAGTGTGATCAACATCACTGGTTGGAATAGGTGTGTGTGTGTGTGTGTGTGTGTGTGTGTGTTGCTCCATATTTCTTCTGCAGTAAATATTCCAATAAATGATTTCAATCACGAAAAGCATTTCAAGGCAACGAAGCCGATATTGTATAGAAAACCCCCCTAAAAACAAATCCGAAGCAGGAGTTTGCTGGTGTGTGGCACAGGCTCATCGGCACCGTGTACGTGTATCCTGTTGATTTCGGTATTCATCATCATTAGGAGGTCATTTATGTGAAGAACAAGTCCAAGCTTTATGGAACTGCATTTGTGCATCGTATCCAATTCCGTTAAGTGGCTGGCAAGGTGGAGACACGGGGAACTATTACAACAAACGTCCTCTCCTCGTCTCTCGGTGACGTGCTGTGAGGGTGGAATATAAACAAGTCCCAGTTTGACTTTAAACACTGACCTACGACAGTGCACAGATTCCCCGGGGTTCACATCACGCCCGTTGTGGATGTGTTGTCTAGGAGCTAATTAAAAAGGTAATTAGTTGAACACCAATTACATAGTCCACTGATTTGTACATAAAAAAAAATCAGTAATTTTTAAGATTTGACTTCTGAGTATTGTTTGATTTCTGACAAACTTGGTCCACTGGGGCTTTTTTCCCCCCACCGTGTGTAGTAATTGCCCAGTGTTTTTGGTGTATTTGGCTTCAGCAGCATCACGTTCGGGTTTGCGGCCACGTGTCGTTAGGTTTTTATGGACGACGTGCTGCCGTGACACCTCGTTGCCGTGGTTACCACCATTACAGTAAATTGACTATGTGGAAACGAGTAAGAGATGGGACACAGAAATAGCAGGAGAGAAAAGAAATGAATCTCCTGCCTTTGGAAGCTGCGCTAATGAGCCCGTGACTGGCTAATCGTGTGTGATGTGTAGATTCAAAGAGAACATGGGCGTGGACTGGCCTGAGCTGCTGGGGTCTTAAACAAACTATGACCGGTGATATTTCTCATCTGTGTGGGATTGTATGGATGATCTTTTATGGTGGACCAGTCAAAATTCCAGTCTAATATTGGTATCATAATAAACGGTGTCAGAATTGCCTTCATTCTTTCTTCATCACAAGCAACATAATATTTCCAGTTGGAACTTCAGTGTTTTTTCAGCTCAGGTTTAGTCTCTGTGTGGAGGTTCACATGTTCTCCCTTGTGTCCATGTGGCTTTCCATCGGGTTCTCCAGCTTCCAGTAACATGCATGTTAGCTGGACCGGTGACTGTAAACTGCCAGTGTGTGAATGTGTGCACATTGTGCCCTGCAGTAGATCGGCGTCTCATCCGGAGTGTCTTCCTGCCCCATCCCCCAGTGTTCCTGGCATAAGCTACCTTAGATATGAGCTGTGTGCTTGCTTGTGTGGACAGGAGAGGTATCTTTTCAAGAGGATCCTTGTGACAGCTCAAACCGTTCATGTCTTACCAGTGATTCACACCTTGCCGTGTCACAGCTCATCTCTTTTAATAATGGCTGCACTATTACCTGTTAATCACGTTTTATGAGCAGCCCGTGCTGCATTTACGGTGTTATATGGTCATTCTGCCTGCCATCAATAATTCGTCCGCGTTCCAGCAGCTTTTTCTTTTTCGTGTTTGTACACCAGGATATACAGGCCAGGTCCAGACGTGCTGCAGGACTCCAGCGTTCTGAGCGGCCGGAGAAATTTACGGAGGAGACAGTGACGAGGCCCAGGGCTGTCTAAAAGGCTCTCCAGAGACTCGGCAGACATTTTAAATCAGATGTAGGCGAAGGATGAAGGCTTGAGCCATTTGGGCCAAAAAAGCACCAAGAATAAAATGCTTTGTTGTGGAATTGACCGCAATGAGCTGTTACTGAAGTGATTTTGGTTAGGTTAATTTAAGGGGAAAAAGCCACATCGTAGTCCAGAGGTCACCATCTGGCAGACTGCAGGTCCAGAAAACCAAAATAAAAGTGCTGTGGCCCAACTGACAAACATATAAAGGTTCTTTGTTGTGGTTTATCCAGTTGTAGTGTTTGCACTCATATTAGTGTGTAAAAACCTACAGACCGAGTTCTATCTGTAGACCTGTTTAGACTACAGTTTACTCTTCACATCCGGTGTTGTGTACGACGCTAAAGTTAATTGGGTGTTTTAGTAGTTTAGTAGTAAACTCGATTTCTTAATGGATGAGTTCGGGTCTATTCCTGTGTCTTTAGCCCTGCAGCAGAAACGAGCCCAAGGCCAATCGATGTCCTCTCCCCTTATTACACTGCAGTGTTACATTTACATGTGGAGTTCCTTCTATTTGTCTTTTGCATCTTACTTCTTCATTTCCCTCCATACACACGTTCTCTCTTCTCCCCTGATCTCCATCTGTGTGTCAGTCAGCTCTC